>NC_134407.1:18701779-19001779 GCF_038048845.1 Mixophyes fleayi
GGCTCTGATGTTATTTACAATTCACTAACAAATGGCGGGTGGCAGGCTGTGATTCCAAATATATGTCATACTAGGACGAGGAACAGTATATTGTTCTAACATAGATGTATGGATTATATAGATCTTCAGAAGGTGCAATACTGGTAAAAAATGACGAAAATGCTTTGTAGCTACTTGTAGTATGTATAGTAAACAACAGTTCTAGAACTGCCTAGGTAGGCAGGTTATAACAGCGGCAATTGTGGTAGACAAGTGTCCCAGGACTGAAAAAGGGCCCACACCTTCCCTGATTCAAACTCAGTGATGTAACTATAAAAGGGAATAAAGTGAGCATGGGGTGAGGGTTCTGCTTTATATACAAAAGACCCTGAACAGGATGATTCTTTCTGTATATATTAAAGCTGCTCAATGCCCGGTGAGCACAGCAGGAGAGCTGTGTGATACAGAGGAAGTCAGCCTAACAGCGAGCATGGTGCAGTCTAGTAAAATGACTTGGAATTGGCTGTCAGATTAGAGTGCTTGCTCCTGGGCCAACTTCCTCTATACCTCACATTCTGCTGTGCAGTAGAAGCCGGCCCAGGAGAAAGCATCGTGCATAATGAGATTTAATTGCCCACCGCAAGGCATACAAGGTCCCAGAAGTCCATTTTTGTTGTTGCTAACTACATAGTGCACAAGGCACTACATAATAAAGTAATATATGGATATTATAGTAGCTTATAAAAGGTCTTTTTATTACACTCGCAGTGAAGTGTACACTGTGGGGTATATTTGTTAAACTGTGGGTTTGAAAAAGGGGAGATATTACCTATAGCAACCAATCAGATTCTAGTTATCATTTATTTAGTACATTCTACAAAATGACAGCTAGAGTCTGATTGGTCGCTTTAGGCTACATCTCCACTTTTTCAAACCTGCAGTTTAGTAACTAAATCCCTGGGTGTTCTAATAACATATTAAATTCAAGGTGCCTGGAGTGGATATTATCATCATAAACATTATCAACATTTATTAATATAGCACCAGCAGATTCCGTAGCTTTACAATTGGGAACAAACAGTAATAAAACAATACTGGGTAATACATACAGACAGAGAGGTAAGAGCTCCCAGCTCGCAAGCTTACAATCTATGGATATTAGAGACTTATGGGCTAGATTTACTAAGCTGCGGGTTTGAAAAAGTGGGGATGTTGCCTATAGAAACCAATCAGATTCTAGCTGTCATTTTGTAGAAGGTACTAAATAAATGAAAGCTAGAATCTGATTGGTTGCTATAGGCAACATCCCCACTTTTTCAAACCCGCAGCTTAGTAAATCTAGCCCTTATGTGTGTTTCAGTGGGGGCCTGGGGCATGTACACCAATCAGTGTTACTGCACAAACCCCATAGTAGCTAGTTCCACCACACAAGCAAAACACTTTTCTGCTGCTTTATTTACTAACAGGAGAAACCAGCATTCTGCCTTTGACATTTGAGTCCAGTTTTCTTTCCCCCCATTGGACTACGTGCAAAGAGTGGTGTTGCTGTATCGGACTTCAACCACTGTCAAATAGTACACAGAGTCCAGCTTAGATGTAGTAATGGCAACAAAATACAAAGCACATAACATACAGTATCTGTGTGGACTGTCTAGGATTATTTTAGAATGTTGGGAAGAGCGTGGATCCACATGAAAGTGACTTTATTACATGAGACTAACCTGGGACAGAGTTGTGTTACTGGTCTCCTGCTATGAGTTGCTGGAAAACAGACCTACAGACTGCGGTGCACTTGTTTACATTCTACTAAGCAGCCAGTTTACTGGCATCATAAATCCAAGGAAGCTCTTAAGTACACAGTCCTGTATCTGGGAGGTCCGCATTTTTCATCGGCACCAGGTTTATCCATAGGTAACGTATGAGTGTGGGAATTGTTATGAGAGTTATCTTGTGTACTTGAGGCCTGTCATAAAGACACATACAGTGCCTTGCAATAAGTATCCAGTCCCCAGCCCTTTTTTTCACACTTAAGAATCTCCCAATCTGGAATTTTTAATTTACAGAATGGGAATTTATTTGTAAGTCACACATTCTTCTTCACGGAGTCTTTTCAAAAAGGAAATATAATATTAAACTAAGAAATAATACTAGAATAAAGCCCTAAAATAGTATCCCCCCTCTTTGGTCATTTCTCAGTTGAGCCACTTCCATCAATTGTTATAGCCAATAGTCTTTTTTGGTCTCCATACGCTCGGAACACTGAAATGGAGAAATATTTGCCCTAACTATGAACACAAAGTTATTTGACCATTCTTCTGTGCACAATATCACCAGTGCAAGTAAATTCTCCAGCAGGTTACCTCCCCAGCACAGAGTCCTAGCAGTCACACAGACCCGGCAATAACAGGTCACAGAAGATAGTCCAAGTGGGCCAGGGGTTCTGGTCTGAAGGTAGGTCTGTGTACCTTGAGGATCCCGCCCACTCAGCCAATTCTCCGCCAGCTTGGTGAGACCCTAGGTATTAGTCTCCTTGCCAATGCAGACAGGCTCACTAATTCCCCAGAATCTGCAAGTGTCTCCCGATGGAGTGGTGACAGAATCAGTCTTAGAGGTGCACTGTCCGATCTGACTGAAGAAGCTTCTGCTACAGCAACACTTTCTGGCCCTGAGAGAATACGGTTACTCTCAATAAGTTCAAGTCCTTGCTCTCCCAAGACTCTCCAACAACCCCCTCCCAGGCATTCCTTTTTGTCCCTTCGCAAAGGATACTGGATCCTGGCATCCTCTGGTCGACCCCCTGCTCATTGTCTTCTTGTGATTGGTGATGTGAAGAGTTTGGGTGGTAACAGGGGTAGAGGTGGAGCATGACATCAGTGGTCTCCCACCTGCAGTGATGGTGCCATTCAGATTGAGTTTAAGAGTTGCTGAAACAATGGTGAGCAAACAGGCAGATTCCACCTCCTGATTTTAGATAAAGTCCTGACCCTCCTGTTTTTAACCCCTTCCACTCTTTTTTTTTATGTCAAAGCGTTCACAACTGTTTCACACTTCCTGTGAGCTGACTCCCCCCTCCCTCTCCGGACACCACAGCAATAACAGATCTGGCCACCGGGCAGCATTTAGTAGCAGAGTGGGCCACGGTTATTCAATTGACCCACTGATGACAGACCCGGTTGGCACAATATTCCCAATATAAGGCCCGAGTCTGTCACAAAATCATCATCATCATCATTTATTTATATAGCGCCACTGATTCTGCAGCGCTGTACAGAGAACTCAGTCACATCGGTCCCTGGCCCATTGGAGCTTACAGTCTAAATTCCCTAACATACACACAGACAGAGAGAGACTAGGGTCAATTTTGATAGCAGCCAATTACCCTACCAGTATGTTTTTAGAGTGTGGGAGGAAACCGGAGTACCCGGAGGAAACACATGCAAACACGGGGAGAACATACAAACTCCTCACAGATAAGGCCATGGCCGGGAATTGAACTCATGACCTCAGTGCTATGAGGCAGAAGTGCTAACCACTTAGCTACCGTGCTGCCCAAATGCCTTGAAGATTGTACATTATCTTCCATCACCGCAACTGACTTCTGTGCTGCAACTCTGTTTAAGAGCACCCTCATCTAGACAGTGTGGCTGTAGTATCAAACTTCTTATATGTCTGTACATTGGGCTACACTGAGCTCCGGAGATGCACATATCATTTCCAATGGTCCCCAGATTTATGCCTCTCTATAATGATAGCTCTGACATGTTTGTAATTCTCTTACAATTGTATTTTTTTTCTCTCTCTCTCCTTTTTAAGTCTCTACCATGCTATAGGACCTCACAGACAGGGGTATATATATTTACAAAATAATTGACAACAGATTCATTAATTGCTTATACAGGTGGAATCAATGAACAAATTGCGTGACTTTTGAGGTAATGAATTGCCCCTGTGCAATTATGAGCTTTCACTACAAAGGCGAGGACTATGTTTTACATGTATTCATTTGTTTTTCATCTTTAGTAATTTGTGGAAAGGTTTTAAAATATTTATTTTGATTTTCCATGGTACTCAGTGCTTTGTGAATCAATGCCAAAAAACGCTACTTCGATCTATTTCAAATTAAGAATCTACAGCAACAAAATATGAAAAATGTGTTGCAGGATGAATAAGGCAACGTAGATCCAGCAGGTGCGAACAATTTGATTTACCCAATCTAAACACTTTTCAACCTAATTTAAATGCTTTCCTCTTAGTGTTATTCTCCCTGTCACCCAGTGGAAAGGACATCTATTTGCACTGTTACACATGAGCCTTCCACACTAGAGCGAGCAGTGGTGTAGAAACACACACCATTTCTATTCTTACTCATCGAAAATCATGAAATCATAAAAAAATACTTATTCCCATAATGAGGTACAGTTTACCCCCAAAAAAGTAATTGCTATGAACTAAAAAAAATGTGAATCCCAGTGAAAAGTGATTTAAAGACAAACTGAGCCTGAAGGAGGTTAAATCTACTGTCCATGCTCGCTGGACCACCTGCTAGATACAGTTTACATTGCATTTATAAGTGTTGACAACAGGGTAGACAAATTGGGGTGTCATGTGACTTGTGAAGATCCCCCGAGTGAATAAAGAAAGTCAATAAAAATATAAGTAAAACAATAATAAAAAAAATCCAATTCTGTTTCTCCCTGTTTTAAAATACACTGTAAACATACACATATTCAGTATACCTCTACTCAGGAAGAAATAATTAAAGTTTCAGGTAAATAACTTGGTGCGGCCTATTTTCTTGAACGTAACCTTTGAGGAATATCTTTTGCCTATGGTTCCCTGTATTTTACAAATTGTATATATATATTTATTCCTATATGAGCCCCAAAGAAAGCTATATTTGTCCCAAAGAATAATATAACCTTTGCTTAGATAGAGAATAAAAATGTAACACTTATTTCATGTATCTCATGTTGATGAGTCTGGACTACCTCCATGTAAGGGGTTACACTATGTTTCATGGTAAATAAAATTATACTAAAGTGCTTATTTGAATTGCTGAAGCATTGAAATATTTGAGAAAATAGGTACCATATAATTTGCTTTGTGAAGCTGATTGTTCCTCGTTGTACATGTGATTAAGCTGTGTTTGCTACAGGGCAGGTAGATAAGTACACCCACAACATTACAGTTGATATTATATAATTTTTTGTTGAATATGTAAAGGAGATGATCACACTGGAGGGATCTATCTGGTAATTATGGCATTATGTGCACTTACTGTGACTGGATTCCCTCTGGTCCGTGTGGCTGGAGGAGATACTGGTGGACAATCTTATCCCTCAATGTTCCAGCCAACTTGATTTTTTTTCTTAATCGATGTAGATTGATGATATAAAGTGTAATGGATCCTCGCACATAGTTATGGCTTATATGTAAAAAACAGAAAGACATTAGCATCACACACAAAATGAAGAACCTACCACAATTCAGATAATAATAATAATAATAATAATAATAATAATTCATATAAAATGGTGAACCATTAAAAACCAAACAAACAAATAAACTTTTGAATGTTGTGGCTGCTTTAGCTAAACACAAGTTTATTTATTCTTGAGGGATGCTTTGAGTTAGTACATTCTTGCAGTCTGTCTGTGACTTTACATTTACAAGGTAATCTCTCAGCAAGTGTCCCAGCTTCACACCATTTACTTGTTTTTAAGGAAACAGTTTACTTTTGTTTGAAATATACATACTATGATGTTAGTAAAATTATTCCTTTAGTAACATGAATTATTATATATATTTCTAAAAAGTATAAAGTTGTGAATGTGGTAGGCACTTTGCGCATTGCTTGGCTAAAGAGACATTATGTACATCTGTCATTCAATAACTGTATTTCATTAATACTAGTAATATTATGTACTTGCCATATATAGCGTGCCACTGAGTTGGTATGGTCACTGCTGAGCTCTGAAAACATATGTGCTCTCATATAAAACACTTGTCAGGTGTTTTCAATAGAGCTTCCTCTACGGTGGGACATTTATTTTCTATACACAACAGTACCACAATGCATGTTATTGCCAGGTAAGGCAGGAGACCACCTAATGAAGGTCTGCAGGAGATGACCTTTATGAAATATTATTTAGTTTCAGTATATGAATATATAAATTGCTGATGGATTCGGTCCAGTGGTAGTTATACCCTGTGTTGGTTTAATTGACAGTTAGTGTTGGCAGATGCAAGAACTTGGGCTACCAGTGGCAGTTAGCACTCGGAGCTTCAGGAGTGTACCCTGCAAACCAATGGGAGGTCACTACTAAATTAGTTTACTCAGAGTGCAAACAATTTCAGTAGTGTTGACAGCAGAGGTACCTGACTGACTGTAAACTTTACAGAAAGGAAAAGAAAATGGTTATACAATTAAAGGGGCACACCTTAGGGATCACACAAATTATATCCATGGGTAATATAGATAGGGTAGAAATAGAGACACTTGATTGAAGGAAATCCAAAGAAAAACATTAAAACATAAACAGAACATAATAGCCTGATGATATTATATTCTAATATATTTGTTTGCATTGATAAACTGATAAACAGGGATTTATTTGACAACTGTTGAATAACTGCAAGTATACATCTTTTCATACTCCAGTTTAAATATCTGTCTCATGTTACCTTATTATTGTGTGTAAGGAAAACAATTATATTCAGAGGTTTAATTCTCCCCTCTCCACATTCACATTTATCATAGTATTCTTAGTACTATGGATGGCTTTCCTGACAGTGTCCAATGCCTATTTGTTTATTCCTTGCACTATAGCAGGCTGGTTGTCACATAAATTATATTGTTACTCTTTATTTGCACCAACAAGAATAATCTCTAATAGTGTTACAAAGACGTTGTATATGTATATTTATATTGTATCCTTATTAATATCTCTTGTGCTACAATTTAGATAACTATAACGGTGTAGAAGAAACCACTATGCTATATTTTATTGTTCTTTTACTATATTTTGAGGCAATGTATTTACCATGAATAGCAGTGTATTTTCCCTCTTTCCTAATACATAGGTAAGGGTTTATCCTAATGTAGATCTCTGCACCTTTATCAGTATGTGATTGTAGCTTCTGCTCCTCATTGTATTGTAACTCTATGCTCTCTCCCAATATTCTGCCTGTGTGTGAGTTGACAAATGTTCTATTTCCTGTGCATGAGTTAACAGGAGTCAGGATTCTCCATCTCTGCACATTACAGTGTTCCCTTATACCAGTGTTGGCTAACCTGTGACACTCCAGATGTTGTGAAACTACAAGTCCCAGCATGCTTTGCCAACATATAGCAGCTTATTGCTGGAAGGGTATGCTGGGACTTGTAGTTTCACAACACCTGGAGTGTCAAAGATCAGCCAACACTGCCTTATACTAACTGCGGAAATTCCGTTTGTAGCTGGACCTCTATAGCTCTTGGGATTTCTCTTAGATCTGTCCTGGAGTATTGATTGTAGGTTTACCAAGTTCCTGCTTCATTAGCTAAGCCCACTATTTACCAAAGTAACTATACTATTTTGAAAGGAATTATTCTAAAGTTCCTCTCCCTGCATACAGAATGATCACATCAGCAGAGTATACTTTAACATTTAACTGATTATAAGCTGCATCACCTGCAGCTAGCTATCTGTAACACCCTACTTGTGATGTCACTCGTCACCACCTAACGCTTGATCAAGGGTGAAAGTGACAATAAACTTCCTGCAGAAAGAGCTGTGTCCTGTATGAAACTGGAGTGTTGCTTTCAGGGCAGTAACTAGGGCTGTGCGACAGGGGCGACTGCCCAGGACGCAACGCTGAAGGGGGGCGCAATTTAGGAATATTTTAGGTTAATTTGGTTAAAATTGAGGGCTAGGGGGGCGGCATTTGTCTTTCTCGCCCCGGGCGCTAGATTTCTCAGTTACGGCTCTGGTTGCTTTGTACCTTTGCCACAATAATAGGGCTTTAATTCGTACATTTGGTAACAGGGATCTGATGACAGCCGTTAGGATGGGATTTGATGTGTGCACTTGCCAAAAGAAAGGGTTATACGTTGTGTACATCACTGAAGAATGGTCGCTGCTTTGTAGACCACCTGCTAGAAAAGAGTTCAACAATTCATATGTACAGTATCTATTCATGCATACAATAACTATTCCATGTGGCAGACAGGAGTAACGTACTTTTAGCATATATGGTCCTCTCGTAAAGTGGGGGAACAATTCCTGTACATATTATCCCAGCTTACGGTACACTAGTAAGTCACTGGTCCCCATAACACAAACTTTTGGGATTTGGGTCTGGTGATGAATATCTACACACCACTTTGCTCTTTTGAGCAGTGGAACTGAAAACCCAAACAGAGCTGTACTGCGCATTTGCCGGACCCCAAGAATGTGCCAAAGAAATGAGTGGGGGCCTCAGAGAACCTGGAAAGGCATCCTCTTATTGCTGGGCCCCATTGCAGTCACTTGGGCTGCCACGGAGCCCTGCTAGTAGATTTATCCTAAATAAGTGGTATGCTGTGAACTGAAGCATGTTAAGTTATGACTAGTCAAATAACTTACTTGTGGTGGCTGGTACAATGGGCATAGATGCGCAGTTTGTCACGTATGACCTTTCCTGGGCGAGGCTTCCTCTGTATACCAGCTACATGAACTGCCAATACTTTAGGACCCACAAGCCTCTTATAAATGATCGACAACCAGTAATCCTAAAACACAGCATAATGGAAACAATTCAGACACAGAAACAGTAATGGGTAATTAACATATTTACTTCACCAGGAATTTTAATGGAAATCAATCATATTACCATACATTTCAGTTAACTGTTGATACCACACACACACATTAAGCTGAGATATGTGAATAACAGCCATCCCTCTTTCACTAAGGAGACGTTTACTGTAACTAAATTATTCCATATGTCATACTAATTTGCATAATTATTTTTAAACAGTGTGATGTTCATCCCCTGGAAACACAGTATCAATAAGAGCTGGCAGTTTCTTACTGAAAAAGCAAAAAAGCAGAGGGTAAATGCTGAGCAACTATCAACCAATCAAGCATTTATTCAAGGGACTGAAGAGGTTGTAGCATAAATAAATGAAAATCAACTTTTCAAAAATTTTGGACAAAATAATTGTATTTGAATATCACAGTGATGGACAATTTTAATCTGGCAACAGTTACCTCAATTCCATGTGATGCTTTACAATGTGCCAGAAGCATTTACGGGGAAGGAAGCATTGCAAGCAGCAAGTGACAGGAGAGAATGGCCTATAATATGCATAATTAATCAAATACCCAACAAACCCAATGCTAAAGGGCCTGGAATGTACCAGAGTGGGACTCTTCCTTTCTTCGTCAGGTGTCTGTTACCAGATCTAAGTGTCTCTGTGTCTCTACATGTGCTCATACACACCCACACTGCAGAGTGGTCGGATGTACTATTGGAACACACTATGTGCCTGATGTAGAGATGAATGTAAGTATGCTCTGTTTGCATAGCAGCAAAGACGTGTCTGCACATTGTTTCCATATCCATACTTTTTAAAACTATAGATGAGTCCGGAGCATTGATGCAACAATCCTCATCATCAAAGTCTCATCTTACACCCGGTTTAATGCTTCTCTTAGCTATAGTATAATATATATATATGTATATATATATATATATATATATATATATATATATATATAGATATAGATATATAGATATATAAAATCAAATATTATACATCTAATAGGTGCTTGCTTTACTTGCACCTGTATTTTCTTACTGTGCTGCACTTTAATGCCCCTGATCCATCTCTCCATGCACAAGCGACTGCAAGTGCAAGATAAGTGTAATTGTAAATGCACAATAGGCCCTATGTCTCTATCTCACTATGCTGTTTTTCTTGCTCACAATGTTGGTTTGGGGAAGTAAACCAAGGCTTGGTCTCACAATCAATGGAGGAACTACCACATGTGCAGGGGGTTTTCCCTCTACAGGGCACAAAAGTGAGGGGGGGTGAGTAATGGCAGATTTCCCCCTCCAAAGTCCCTGTACCACCCCCCCACCCAGCACTCCCTGAGACCCACTCGCTGAAAAGAGCAGAATCCTCTTGAGGGCATGTGCAGATGCCCCCAAAACACAGTGGGGGAAAGGAAACTTCAGCGCCGTTGTCAGGCCCCTACCCAAGTTTTGCTATGGGGCCCAGGGGTGCACTGTTCTGCCCCTAATCACTACCCAACCCACACCTCCTTCCCACTGCCTTCTTTACTACAAGCCGTAGTGTTTCCAGGATAATCTACTGATCTCTGTACACACATAATGCTATAAAGAGGGTTTAATTCTGCATGTGACCTCTGCACCAGCTCTGAATAGACCTAATGGGACATATATATATCAGACCACGTATCTCTATCAGCAGCTGAAAGACACACTAAACTAGGGGCTGCTTTGATGCTGCTCATCACTGGAACTGGCTGCAGGCACAATGTTGTCGTAAAGATATTAATAGCAATTTAAGCTTTGGAACCTGGATCAAATTAGAGCCTAATGAGTAGCTGTGTCTGATTGTTCTTTTTATTACGGCAAGTGCAGGCGAAACAGCTGGATAAAATGAGTACTATGTGAGTCATTAGCAGATTTCCTTCTGCTTCTTAGGTTAAACTCCCTGGTGTTAATACGCTCATGATTATTTCTTCTTATGAACATGCTCATTAGGTTACACATTTTCTACAGTCTCTATAGAGATCTAGAGCATGTTGTAATTGCCGTCCATGCACATATACAGTAAAACAATTGGAACGCATGAAAGTTTCTTTAGTAAAATCTGTAAAATAATTTTATTTCATCTCAGTCCCTTTATTAGCTCAGAATTGGACGTCAGCTTTCTTGTCCAATATCAGACCAATGTTACCCTTTATTCCAGGTACAAAGTGCTCCTGCGATTCGCTATTTCATCAAACCATTCATCTGGAGTTCGCTCTCACTGGCTTTTATAATGCATATTTAACACAAATTAAAAGTGCAAATAAATCCGCTACTTGATGGTGATGACTGACATTCCAACAACAGAATAATCAAATAAATAGAAATGGCTCCCTCTACCTAAAATAATTATGCAACACCAGTATTATAGCCTGGATTTGTGATTTTTAAAGCAGGGGGACAATGATTGTGGGGTCCTCCTGCAAAAGCAGCATCAGACACCGCTGGTCTGGTCACATTGTAACAGGGAAACCGCAGCATGGGATCCCCTTGTCTTAATGTGATTTTATCACTGTAAGCCATAACCCTAGCACACATCCAACAAACAGTGGGCTGGTTTACCCCTAGGAGGGTGAGGGGACCAGGCTGGGGCTGTATTATATTATGACAAGAGGACCCCATGCTGCAGGTCTCCTTGTTATAAAGTGAGCAGCCCAGCCTGGCACAGTCTGATGCTAGCTGCTGGCTTTACAGGAGGACCCCATGCTCATTACCCTCATGATATCAGAGAGAAGTTACACACAGGAATAGTTAATGTACAGTACTTTGTTTTTAATGTTATATGTTTGTAAATATTTCCTATAGCAAAGCACATTAATTGAAATGAGATACTTGGAAAAGCCTAGACTAGACTATACAATGAATGATGTGTGTGTTCCAATGGGGCAGGGACTGATTTTATAACGAATATTATCTGTACAGCGCTGCTGAAGTGGTGGCGCTATATAAATAAATGGTGATGATGAATGCATCACTGCTCACGTCTACACACAGGATTCATAGATCACATCATGCTATGTAATATTAGACACACAAACACATACACAGAAACCGTATATTTACTATATACACACACACACACACACACACATATATATATATATATATATATATATATATATATATATATATATGGCATAACTTATCGCCCAGCAGAAAGTGTACCCAGCCTTACTGTGCAAGATTAATGAAGCACTTTGCTGGTCAGGGACAGTGTGGATTCTATAAAATGTTTGTTGGACATAGAAGGGCAGATTTCTGTCTTCGTAAATGAATGTAACAGCAATACATGAAAGGTGAATGTCACGTTCTACGTTGTACATTTTTATTAGTTTATTACAGTAACAGGAGTAGTTATGTTAAAAAATTATTTTGGTTCTTATTAGAAAGTCTTACGAAATTTGAGCAGACAAATAAGATGCATCTTGGATAGATTGAATAACATAGTAATGATGGATCACTTATGTATGTATTCATTTTGCACTTTGAATGGACCTGCCATGCTTTTCCATAATGGATCTATGGTGGCTGTATGCAAATACGCTGTTCACAAAA
The DNA here is from genome assembly GCF_038048845.1 of Mixophyes fleayi. Taxonomy (NCBI): domain Eukaryota; kingdom Metazoa; phylum Chordata; class Amphibia; order Anura; family Limnodynastidae; genus Mixophyes; species Mixophyes fleayi. The sequence continues at coordinate 18,714,116 of NC_134407.1, forward strand.
TACAAATGGATGTTATGTAATATTGTATTGTTCTGAATTGGCTACTATTGTATGTCTGCTAACTGATCATTGTTACAACATGAGTGAGAAACAATGTATCATGTAAAAACAAACCCGAGTCCCTTCCATTCTATACTAATACCACATGTCGTCAACATAGTATTTGTCTGTATCTAGCAGAATTGTTTTGTGTCAGCAGTACTGTAGATGTCATACGTTCTTTAACATTGGCAACTTGACAAAAAATGTTTTACGTTATAAAAACAGTAGTTCATGTCAACACATAAATCAGACAAAACGTCTACATTCTATTACACAATACAGTTTATTGTCTTCAATTTCTTACAACCACATGTTCTCCAAAGCTGGCTAATGGTAAAAGAATGAAAGAAGAATGTGTACGTTATGGTTCTCCTATTTGAGCAGCAGACTGAATTAATAAAAGGGAGTAGTCAAAATGAAGCCACAGGGTAGATGCCATAATCAATATTATACAACATGAACTGGAAGTCATTTACAGAGAGCAAAATGTCCTCTTTTTGGTGCAAGGTGGCAGAGTTTGCAGAGGAGCAATAAGTTTTCACTGATCGGTGGGCGGAGGTGTGTGGAGGGAGGGTGATCCTTGATAAGGCCTACCAGTGCACCTAGTTTTGTGGAGGGATGCAAATGGGAAATTTTGTGGTGCAAGATTATTAAATGAGATAATGGGGAGCAGAAGGTGCATCTTAGGGGCGTCATTGATTTGTGGAAGTATTTTTGCACCATTACTGATAATGGGACACATTGCACATTGCACTCAAGAAATGTGAAACTAAGCTTAATTGAGTGCCACTTGCATTGAAGGCAGCCCCTATACCCCCTCACTCTTATGATTAATGTAAGCAATAAATAAGGCTAAATAGAGCCATATAATAGCAACATGGGAAAAGGGGTCGGGGTCCAACCAGAGGAGGGCTGGCAAATTTTAGCCCGGGAGGAAAGATTAGACTCAGCAGCCTATTAAGAACACTTTAAATAGAAAAATTCAGGTGACCCAGCCCAATATAGCCACTATGGGCCCGGCCTGGGGGGCAGATACTCCCCTGCCCAGCCTGCACCTGGACCCAACAGACGTTGATGTTGTGTTTGCACTTTTGCACAATGCGATTTCCCCCACCCACAGTAAGCCTAGATGTAGTTCATAGGCGTCTCCACAGATTGGAGAGAAGGCATACGCTTGAGTGTGATGGACAGACCATATGGGCGCAGCGGTGCCATACCAAAGTGATTTGTGGTGTGTGTTCAGGGAATTAGATTAAAGCTGGTTCTTTGGTGGATATTTCAGATTTTTTACTGGTAATGAATAGGGATGAGCGCGCTCGGATTTCTGAAATCCGAGCCCACCCGAACGTTGCGGATCCGAGTCGGATCCGAGACAGATCCGGGTATTGGCGCCAAATTCAAAAGTGAAACTGAGGCTCTGACTCATAATCCCGTTGTCGGATCTCGCGATACTCGGATCCTATAAATTCCCCGCTAGTCGCCGCCATCTTCACTCGGGCATTGATCAGGGTAGAGGGAGGGTGTGTTAGGTGGTCCTCTGTGCTGTTTAGTTCTGTGCTGTTTAGTTCTGTGCTGTTTAGTGCTGTGCTGTTTAGTGCTGTGCTGTGCTGTGCTGTGCTGTGTTCTGCAGTATCAGTCCAGTGGTGCTGTGTGCTGTGCTCTGTCCTTCTGAGGTCAGTGGTGCTGCTGGGTCCTGTGCTGTGTCCTGTTCAGTCCAGTGGTGCTGTGTCCTGTGCTCTGTGCTTCTAAGGGCATAGTTATTTCCCCAATATTCCCCTGTGTTTAAAAAAATAAAAAAAAGTTTTTTTTATAAAATACCAAAAACTACTTTAATATTTTTTAATTACCACAAAATTTTCACAACCAATCCTGCAGTATAAGCCCATTGGTACTGCAATATTACCAAGTTCACACATTCAGCAGTAAAAGTCCAGTGGTACTGCAATATTACAAAGTTTACACATTCTGCAGTATCAGTCCAGTGGTGCTGTGTCCTGTGCTCTGTCCTGCTGAGTTCCGTAGTGCTGCTGGGTCCTGTGCCGTGTCCTGTTCAGTCCAGTGGTGCTGTGTCCTGTGCTCTGTGCTTCTAAGGGCATAGTTATTTCCCCATTATTCCCAAGTTTGTAAAAAATAAAAAAAAAGTAAAAAAAAATAAAAAAATTAAAAAAAAAAAAAATATATAATAATTATAACCAAATTTGCAAAACCAATCCAGCATTATAAGTCCATTGGTACTGCAATATTACCAAGTTCACACATTCAGCAGTAAAAGTCCAGTGGTACTGCAATATTACAAAGTTTACACATTCTGCAGTATCAGTCCAGTGGTGCTGTGTCCTGTGCTCTGTCCTGCTGAGTTCCGTAGTGCTGCTGGGTCCTGTGCCGTGTCCTGTTCAGTCCAGTGGTGCTGTGTCCTGTGCTCTGTGCTTCTAAGGGCATAGTTATTTCCCCATTATTCCCAAGTTTGTAAAAAATAAAAAAAAAGTAAAAAAAAAAAAAAAATTAAAAAAAAAAAAAATATATATAATAATTATAACCAAATTTGCAAAACCAATCCAGCATTATAAGTCCATTGGTACTGCAATATTACCAAGTTCACACATTCAGCAGTAAAAGTCCAGTGGTACTGCAATATTACAAAGTTTACACATTCTGCAGTATCAGTCCAGTGGTGCTGTGTCCTGTGCTCTGTCCTGCTGAGTTCCGTAGTGCTGCTGGGTCCTGTGCCGTGTCCTGTTCAGTCCAGTGGTGCTGTGTCCTGTGCTCTGTGCTTCTAAGGGCATAGTTATTTCCCCATTATTCCCAAGTTTGTAAAAAATAAAAAAAAAGTAAAAAAAAATAAAAAATTAAAAAAAAAAAAAATATATATAATAATTATAACCAAATTTGCAAAACCAATCCAGCATTATAAGTCCATTGGTACTGCAATATTACCAAGTTCACACATTCTGCAGTATCTTGTGCTACATATAATGGAGACCAAAAATTTGGAGGATAAAGTAGGGAAAGATCAAGACCCACTTCCTCCTAATGCTGAAGCTGCTGCCACTAGTCATGACATAGACGATGAAATGCCATCAACGTCGTCTTCCAAGCCCGATGCCCAATCTCGTAGTACCGGGCATGTAAAATCCAAAAAGCCCAAGTTAAGAAAAAGTAGCAAAAAGAGAAACTTAAAATCATCTGAGGAGAAACGTAAAGTTGCCAATATGCCATTTACGACACGGAGTGGCAAGGAACGGCTTAGGCCCTGGCCCGTGTTCATGACTAGTGGTTCAGCTTCACCCACGGATCTTAGCCCTCCTCCTCCTCCCCCCCCCTACAAAAAATTGAAGAGAGTTATGCTGTCAGCAACAAAACAGCAAACAACTCTGCCTTCTAAAGAGAAATTATCACAAATCCCCAAGGCGAGTCCAAGCGTGTTGGTGGTTGTCAAGCCTGACCTTCCCATCACTGTACGGGAAGAGGTGGCTCGGGAGGAGGCTATTGATGATGTAGCTGGCGCTGTGGAGGAACTTGATGATGAGGATGGTGATGTGGTTATTGTAAATGAGGCACCAGGGGGGGAAACAGCTGATGTCCATGGGATGAAAAAGCCCATCGTCATGCCTGGTCAGAAGACCAAAAAATGCACCTCTTCGGTCTGGAGTTATTTTTATCCAAATCCAGACAACCAATGTATGGCAATATGTAGCTTATGTAAAGCTCAAATAAGCAGGGGTAAGGATCTTGCCCACCTAGGAACATCCTCCCTTATACGTCACCTGAATAACCTTCATAGTTCAGTGGTTAGTTCAGGAACTGGGGCTAGGACCCTCATCGGTACAGGGACACCTAAATCCCGTGGTCCAGTTGGATACACACCAGCAACACCCTCCTCGTCAACTTCCTCCACAATCTCCATCAGATTCAGTCCTGCAGCCCAAGTCACCAGCCAGACTGAGTCCTCCTCAATACGGGATTCATCCGAGGAATCCTGCAGCGGTACGCCTACTACTGCCACTGCTGCTGTTGCTGCTGTTAGTCGGTCATCTTCCCAGAGGGGAAGTCGTAAGACCGCTAAGTCTTTCACCAAACAATTGACCGTCCAACAGTCGTTTGCCATGACCACCAAATACGATAGTAGTCACCCTATTGCAAAGCGTATAACTGCGGCTGTAACTGCAATGTTGGTGTTAGACGTGCGCCCGGTGTCCGCCATCAGTGGAGTGGGATTTAGAGGGTTGATGGAGGTATTGTGTCCCCGGTACCAAATCCCCTCGAGATTCCACTTCACTAGGCAGGCGATACCAAAAATGTACAGAGAAGTACGATCAAGTGTCCTCAGTGCTCTTAAAAATGCGGTTGTACCCACTGTCCACTTAACCACGGACATGTGGACAAGTGGTTCTGGGCAAACGAAGGACTATATGACTGTGACAGCCCACTGGGTAGATGCATCCCCTTCCGCAGCAACAGCAACAGCTGCATCAGTAGCAGCATCTACAAAATGGCTGCTCATGCAAAGGCAGGCAACATTGTGCATTACAGGCTTTAATAAGAGGCACAACGCTGCCAACATATTAGAGAAAATGAGGGAAATTATCTCCCAGTGGCTTACCCCACTTAGACTCTCATGGGGATTTGTGGTGTCAGACAATGCCAGTAACATTGTGCGGGCATTAAATATGGGCAATTTCCAGCACGTCCCATGTTTTGCCCACACCATTAATTTGGTGGTGCAGCATTACCTCAAGAGTGACAGGGGTGTGCAGGAGATGCTTGCGGTGGCCCGCAAAATTGCTGGACACTTTCGGCATTCAGCCAGTGCCTACCGCAGACTAGAGGCACATCAGAAAAGCTTGAACCTGCCCTGCCATCACCTCAAACAAGAGGTTGTGACGCGCTGGAACTCCACCCTCTATATGCTGCAGAGGATGGAGGAGCAGCAAAAGGCCATTCAGGCCTACACAGCCACCTACGACATAGGCAAAGGAGTGGGGATGCGCCTGAGTCAAGCGCAGTGGAGACTGATTTCCGTGTTGTGCAAGGTTCTGCAGCCATTTGAACTTGCCACACGAGAAGTCAGTTCCGACACTGCCAGCTTGAGTCAGGTCATTCCCCTGATCAGGCTGTTGCAGAAGCAGCTGGAGAAAGTGAGGGAGGAGCTGGTAAGCCATTGCGATTACAGCAAGCATGTAGCTCTTGTGGATGTAGCCCTTCGTACGCTTTGCCAGGATCCGAGGGTGGTCACTCTTTTAAAGTCAGAGGAATACATTCTGGCCACCGTGCTCGATCCTCGGTTTAAAGCGTATGTTGTGTCTCTGTTTCCGGCGGACACAAATCTACAGCGGTGCAAAGACCTGCTGGTCAGGAGATTGTCCTCTGAAGAGGACCGTGACATGCCAACAGCTCCACCCTCATTTTCTTCCACATCTATGGCTGCGAGGAAAAAGCTCAGTTTTCCCAAAAGAGGCACTGGCGGGGATGCTGATAACATCTGGTCCGGACTGAAGGACCTGCCAACCATTGCAGACATGTCTACTCTCGCTGCATTGGATGCTGTCACAATAGAAAAAATTGTGGATGATTACTTTGCTGACACCATCCAAGTAGACATGTCAGACAGTCCATATTGTTACTGGCAGGAAAAAAAGGCAGTTTGGAAGCCCCTGTACAAACTGGCTCTATTTTACCTGAGTTGTCCCCCCTCCAGTGTGTACTCGGAAAGAGTTTTTAGTGCAGCGGGGAACCTGGTCAGTGAGCGGCGAAGGAGGTTGCTTCCTCACAACGTTGAAAAAATGATGTTTATAAAAATGAATAATCAATTCCTCAATGAAGTACAGCACTGCCCTCCAGATACTACAGAGGGACCTGTGGTTGTGGAGTCCAGCGGGGACGAATTGATAATGTGTGATGAGGAGGAAGTAGACACTGTAGGGGGAGAGGAATCAGAGGTTGAGGATGAGGACGACATCTTGCCTCAGTAGAGCCTGTTTAGTCTGTACAGGGAGAGATGAATAGCTTTTTTGGTGTGGGGGCCCAAACAAACCAATCATTTCAGTCAAAGTTGTTTGGTAGGCCCTGTCGCTGAAATGATTGGTTTGTTAAAGTGTGCATGTCCTATTTCAACAGCAGACCTCTCAACTGCAGCTCATCCCTCCTCTGCGGGGATAATGTCTCCTGTGCTCTGACACGTCACTCTGTGTACTCTCAGCCTCAGGATCTGACACTACAGCTACCATGCCTCTTGTAGCAGCCCTCACTCCAGGGCCTCTTCCATGTGCAGTGTCCCCCTCTCTCTTGGGTTCACTATAGTGGCATGGAGTTCTCCCCCTCATCCAGGGCACACATTCCTTGCCCTGGCTCAGTCACCACGCTCAGACTTCCAGGCAATGCTGGGGGAGCCTGGGAGCTTCCACCCCAGGTCCCCAGCTACAACTCTCCTCTCCTGTGTCTTCTCTCTCTTTCTGACACTTGAAAGATCGTGCCTTTAAATGAAAAAGTCAGTCTTGATTGCACGACTATGTGCAAGTGCAACAGGGACATTTTTTTGGGTTTACAAAGTCAAACAATAACACTACGACCCTGTCTGTCTGGGGTCTGTCAATGACGAATTGTCTGGAGCATGTTTTGAGGAGGTATTGTGGCCCCGGTATCAAATTGGGTACTGGGGCCACCCCACTATGCAGTCCAGATACTTGTTTGGTGGAATTCCGACACGTGGAGGGTTTTTTAATTATATTGTGGCCTCGGTACCAAATTGTGTACCGGGGCCACCACACTACGCAGTCAAGATACTTGTTTGGTGGAATTCAGACCAGTTGAGGGTTTTATTATTATATTGTGTGGACCACTCTATCTATACCACACTACAACTCTATACCACTCTATTTCCTACTTTAATTCTATTTAATTCTATTTCCTACTTTAATTCTATTACTAATTAATTAACATAAAGAGGAACAAAAAAAACCAATTTTACCAAAAGTATAATATGACTTAGACTTACAAACACTACACTTGAAAGATCGTGCCTTTAAATGAAAAAGTCAGTCTTCATTGCACGACTATGTGCAAGTGCAACAGGGACATTTTTTTGGGTTTACAAAGTCAAACAATAACACTACGACCCTGTCTGTCTGGGGTCTGTCAATGACGAATTGTCTGGAGCATGTTTTGAGGAGGTATTGTGGCCCCGGTATCAAATTGGGTACCGGGGCCACCCCACTATGCAGTCCAGATACTTGTTTGGTGGAATTCCGACACGTGGAGGGTTTTTTAATTATATTGTGGCCTCGGTACCAAATTGTGTACCGGGGCCACCACACTACGCAGTCAAGATACTTGTTTGGTGGAATTCAGACCAGTTGAGGGTTTTATTATTATATTGTGTGGACCACTCTATCTATACCACACTACAACTCTATACCACTCTATTTCCTACTTTAATTCTATTTAATTCTATTTCCTACTTTAATTCTATTACTAATTAATTAACATAAAGAGGAACCAAAAAAACCAATTTTACCAAAAGTATAATATGACTTAGACTTACAAACACTACACTTGAAAGATCGTGCCTTTAAATGAAAAAGTAAGTCTTCATTGCACGACTATGTGCAACAGGGACAGTTTTTTTCTTTACAAAGTCAACTAATAACACTTGGACCCTGTCTGTCTTTAACATACTTAATGGGATCTCAATGACGAATTGTCTGTAGCATGTTTGGAGGAGGTATTGTGGCCCCGGTATCAAGTTGGGTACCGGGGCCACCCCACTACGCAGTCCAGATACTTGTTTGGTGGAATTCTGACACGTGGAGGGTGTATTTATTTTATTGTGGCCCCGGTATCAAGTTGGGTACCGGGGCCACCCCACTACGCAGTCCAGATACTTGTTTGGTGGAATTCTGACACGTGGAGGGTGTATTTATTTTATTGTGGCCCCGGTATCAAGTTGGGTACCGGGGCCACCCCACTACGCAGTCCAGATACTTGTTTGGTGGAATTCTGACACGTGGAGGGTGTATTTATTTTATTGTGGCCCCGGTATCAAGTTGGGTACCGGGGCCACCCCACTACGCAGTCCAGATACTTGTTTGGTGGAATTCTGACACGTGGAGGGTGTATTTATTTTATTGTGGCCCCGGTATCAAGTTGGGTACCGGGGCCACCCCACTACGCAGTCCAGATACTTGTTTGGTGGAATTCTGACACGTGGAGGGTGTATTTATTTTATTGTGGCCCCGGTATCAAGTTGGGTACCGGGGCCACCCCACTACGCAGTCCAGATACTTGTTTGGTGGAATTCTGACACGTGGAGGGTGTATTTATTTTATTGTGGCCCCGGTACCAAATTGTGTACCGGGGCCACCACACTACGCAGTCAAGATAGATAGATGCGTATCATAGATAAAGTACATTCAGTGGTGTGGGGCAAATTGAAAAATATTCAAAATGCACTGACATTATCAAAAACAAGAGGTTGTCACATGCTAAAACTCCAACATGTATATGATGGAGAGGATGGAGGAGCAGCCGTATGTGTAGTGTAATGCAGACCTGTTGAAGGTTTTTTATATATTTTATTGTGGTGCCCAGTGCCCACTCCTCTACGCAGTCCAGGTACATTTATTGGTGCGAATCAAACAAGTTGATGGTTTTCTTATTATATATATTGTGGTGACCCACTCCTCTACGCAGTCCAGGTACATTTATTGGTGCGATTCATAAAAGTTCAGGGTTTTTAATATATTGTGGTGACCCACTCCTCTACGCAGTCCAGGTACATTTATTGGTGCGAATCAAACCAGTTGATGGTTTTCTTATTATATATATTGTGGTGACCCACTCCTCTACGCAGTCCAGGTACATTTATTGGTGCGATTCATAAAAGTTCAGGGTTTTTAATATATTGTGGTGACCCACTCCTCTACGCAGTCCAGGTACATTTATTGGTGCGAATCAAACAAGTTGATGGTTTTCTTATTATATATATTGTGGTGACCCACTCCTCTACGCAGTCCAGGTACATTTATTGGTGCGATTCATAAAAGTTCAGGGTTTTTAAGATATTGTGGTGACCCACTCCTCTACGCAGTCCAGGTACATTTATTGGTGCGAATCAAACAAGTTGATGGTTTTCTTATTATATATATTGTGGTGACCCACTCCTCTACGCAGTCCAGGTACATTTATTGGTGCGATTCATAAAAGTTCAGGGTTTTTAATATATTGTGGTGACCCACTCCTCTACGCAGTCCAGGTACATTTATTGGTGCGAATCAAACCAGTTGATGGTTTTCTTATTATATATATTGTGGTGACCCACTCCTCTACGCAGTCCAGGTACATTTATTGGTGCGATTCATAAAAGTTCAGGGTTTTTAATATATTGTGGTGACCCACTCCTCTACGCAGTCCAGGTACAATTATTGGTGCGAATCATAAAAGTTCAGGGTTTTTAATATATATTGTGGTGACCCACTCCTCTACGCAGTCCAGAAAGATACCTTGTTGCAACGTTTTGGACTAATAACTATATTGTGAGGTGTTCAGAATACACTGTAAATTAGTGGAAATGCTTGTTATTGAATGTTATTGAGGTTAATAATAGCCTAGGAGTGAAAATAAGCCCAAAAACTTGATTTTTAAACTTTTTATGTTTTTTTCAAAAAAAATCCGAATCCAATACCTTAAATCCGAACCGAGACCTTTCGTCAAGTGTTTTGCGAGACAAATCCGAACCTCAAAAATAACGAAAATCCGGATCCAAAACACAAAACACGAGACCTCAAAAGTCGCCGGTGCACATCCCTAGTAATGAATGGGAAATGCAGTGTTTACTTGTCCATTTTTTCAACAATGTAACCAACTGCTAAGCGAACACATACTAAATACACATTAACACCTGGAACACAGCCACAAAACGCCTTTTCTCTGTCAATTTTTACGGGGGAATTCAATTCAGTGCCAATTGCCTCATTTGTCAGTTATATGCCCTGAATCCAGGAGGTGTGAGCGTAATCGAGACCTTTTCTCAGGCATGATGAGCATTGTTGTTCCCATAATTGAACAGCTTCACTGGCATCTGGCGCATATAAATCTAGTGTGAGCCGACACGCGCTGAATTGCGAGAAAGCTGTCTATATGATCCAGCCCTTAGAAAGCTTAATAGTTACTGCAAAACTGTAAAAAGCAGCAGCTATTATAGTGAGAGAGATGTGGGTAGGTTAGCAAAGTAAGGTTTAAAATGACAAATCAGGTAAACTGTTTTAAAAAGAAAAATTAAAAGGACAAATAGTGATCAAATTACAGAAATAGTTATCTAAAAGAAATATATCAAAACAGTAGCCAAACAAACGTTCCTGACATTTTCAAATTGGTGCTTATCTATGCAAGGCCTCCAATGAGGTGAGAACCTTGTCTCATACCACACCATCCTAAGGGTGGCAGATGTGACCTTCTCATCCCCAACATGATTCTCCCTACCTTCGCTATTGTTCTGGTCACTCATTGCAGGTGTGAGTGCCGTGATTGAGTGTGAGAGGAGTAGGGACTCTGGCCGTGTCAGTCATTGTGGTCCTGCTTGCTGTGAGCAGCCGGTGACAGGAGCGACGGAAGGGAAAGAGCGTCCCTGGTTGTATCCTCTCTCTATGTTCATGTGGGTTTCCTTCTGGTTCCCCAAGTTCCTCCCACAGTCCAAAGATAGATTTGTATATCAATTATTCTCTTACTAAATGTGCCCACGTGTCTGTGTGCATGTGGTAGGAAAATTAGTTCCAGGGACTGAAGTGCTGAATAAAGTTCTGCAGAATATAATGGTGCTATAAAAAGAATACTATGGAAATAACAACATATTCTGCAGAGAACCAGCATGACTAATGAATATTCTCTGCAATAGTTATTAGAATGTATTTCACCTGCACCAGAAAATAAACCATCTTTATCTCAGAAAAAGAAGCAGCCGCTCGGAGGGGATGAGTCTTGTATGTCACCAACTGGACAACCAACCTGTTTGATACAGCGGTGACTGATCTTGTAGTTCAGGTTCCACATCTGTCAACAGTCAGCTGACCTCGCACAAAGGCGACATGTGGAAAAGTCTTCATCAGGGGCAGGAATGAGAGGTTCAGATTTCTCGTCGCTGTTACCCAGCACAGGTATGTTCAGCTGCTTTCATCTTCCTGATAGCTCCCACGGGAAAATAGCAGCCGCTGCACCTAGTCAGGTCAAAGCCTGGTCTTGCTGTTTCTTTCAGTCCCTGTAGCTTTTAAACTGTTTAACAATTTTCACCTGTCCATAACTGTTTTACACTGTGGGACACCATTTGCCAGAATGGAAGTAACTGTTTTCAGAGCTCTACTTAAAAGTACATTAAGTAAAGTGGGTTTGAACATGGAAAATAAATCACTGCAGAGCTGTTTTCTTTGGAGTGGTGGAGTCCTTAGGGCTTAACAAGCTCAATTTCATAATATTGGAAAAAGAAAGTAGGGTGTTATTGTAAAGCATTTAACCTGCATTTTTACACGCTGATAGTCCAAATATCATGTAAGTGAATGGACCTGTACATGCAATTTTTGACAAGTGTTTGCTTCATTTTGGGTCAATTTTGAGTGTTCAGAACGTGTAACTTTCTATGGGGACACTGGTTTAAGTACATAGTACACTATGCTGCACTGAAGCTTTGTGAGGCATTTATGAACGCGCTTCTGACACTCTATAAAGTAGAAAGTACAAGGTTAGTTTGACCGCCTGTATATACAGGCCTTTATAGTGAAATAAGAGACAACCACTGATCTGTGAGGATATTCAGAGGATGTGCAACTGCCAGAATAAAATGTAGCTGTTTCAATGACTGAATATAGGAAAAATTAAATGGTGAAAATAATTCCGCAATCTGTAAGTAAAGTGGATGTGTAAACTTTTTGTTTTGAGTTTTACTAAATGTGTCATGACTGTACCTTGTCTGTTCTGTTGCGTAATCTACAATAACTTGAAGTGCTGTGTTACATTGCAAGACTAACATAAATTAAGTGTTGTGTTTACATCACAACATAAAAATGAGGATTAGAAAAAAAGTGTAAACCCCAACCAGCGTCTTTTATAAATGCTGAGTAGGATAAAACTGCAGATTATTTAACTTTTCAAGGTCTTTTGCTGGCTAGCACAGCAGCATTAGATTGCAAGTTCTTCAGTCTACGAAGGTCCTTTTGTTAGAGATTTTATAGTTTAGGAAATTAATTCATCATTTTTAATATACATGAAGCTACTGTAAAGAATGGATACAGATCAAGTTATTGTGAATGCAAATAATTGCTACACTAATGAGGTAATGAATGATGTGATCATTCATGCAGTTTTGATAGACATATTGGGCCTGATGTTGAGAACCCAATTAATTTGCACCACATGAAAAAGTGACTTGCATAAAATTTTCCGCACTGCACATGTGCACAAACTGCATCCATATTTTGAGTTGAGTATATGTTATACTAGTACCCACTTGCAGGTGAAGAAACAGGTCAGTACAGAAGGGGTGTGAAGGCGCAATGTAAATACGCCCTTGAGGAGTGCATCCATTTCTTACTTACATACATCTACAAGATAGGAGACCTATCATTGCTTGTCCCATAGACCTCAGAATAAAAAATACAGCAGCAAAAATTTAAATGTACAGGGGCATTTTTTTATGGTGGGAATCTACATAATATTATGAGCCACCAATTGGCGGTGTGCTACTGAATGGCATGTGGTCAAACTGAGTAGGGGACATGACCAGCCCATACAGCGTGATACTAGCACTTAACAACTGCTCTTAAGGAGTGGTGTTAAACAGTAATTACAAGCAGCTACAGTTAATATATATTAAACAATATGATTTTACTTTTTTCACTAATTTCTAAACACTGGGGGGTAAATGTATCAAGCTGAGAGTTTTCCAGCGGGTTTGAAAAACCAATCAGATTCTAGCTATCATTTATTTAGCACATTCTACAAAATGATAGCTAGAATCTGATTGGTTGCTATAGGCAACATCTCCACTTTTCAAACCCGCCGGAAAACTCTCAGCTTAATACATTTACCCCTAGATGTATAATGACAGTGCGCTGTAGTTTCATGTTTCCACCACAGCCATTCTATATCCAGTATAAATATATCACTAAACAATATCTAGATACAATGTTCTTGCCATGATAGACTTTGACTCACATATCCCATCATGCCATAACAGTCACTGACGTGTCATGCTGGGACATGTAGCTCCACTGCAGCTACTATATATATATATACAGCATTCAAAAATGGTGGATTCATGGTGGAGACAGGACTCCAGCCACCAGGAAACAGGATTCCTGTTGCCACCAGGCATCAACAGTCCAGGGTGTTTCTATATTCATGACGATACCGTTCCAAGGGCCTTTTATAAATGTATTAGGTCTGTGTGCAAAAGTAGTGTTTGGGACTTCCCCAAATGTGTAAATGGAGGAATGTTGGGGGGCATATGTGACAAAGGGAGAGTAATGGGTATATGTGACTTGTGCCTTCTCCTCCCTCTCTTGGTCACATATGCTCCTCCACCTTTCTCCTTTCTCACAAATTCCAGCCTGCTGCAGTGTCCTGTGGAGGAGGGTTCTATGTGGGAAGGAAGTCTGTGCAGAGCGCCGGGGACTCCCACATCACGAAGCAGCAGCATATGCTGTGTAGTGCATCACTCGGACTTCTCCTCCACCAGATAGTGTACAAGGGTAAGCTGCTGCCAGGGGCATACCGGAAGCAGAGCATAGTTCCCAATTGTCTCTTCATTCAGGACAAAGCCCTGACTGTACGGACTGGGCACCTATAGCTCGGGATGGTTAGACCAGTGCCCAGGGGCTATCTCTGGTCCTGGTGGACCAGACCAAGCTTGTTAGCAAAATTCACAATTTTACATTTAACTCTGAATCAGGTCCATTGTGAGATACAGGACAATAATGACATACTGTAACTTTGTACCTGTCCAGTAACTCAAAAACAGATCAATAGATTATTATTATATATAGATCAACAATCTTATTTAGATTACAGTTAATGGTATCACTTGCAAGCTATAGCACAACCTACAGAGAGGAGATAATTATATTTACACACTAGCACAAACGATTGAGAGAAAAGCGATGTAACAGGTGAGAGGAAATCAAGTTTTATGTGGTATAAAATACAGTACAGGTGAAGAGGACTATACCTCAGTACATATCTCAGACACAGGAGAATGTAGGAGCTGGGCAAAGTGGGATCAGAATTTCCATAAATAAGTTCCTGCACAGGAAAATCCTGAAGGCTTAGGTGCAAATTAAAAGAAGGGGGATCATTGTTTGTAGTGCTAAGTTCATGCAAAGGTGTACTATAATCATGTAAACTGAGACAGCTGCCGCAGGACCCAGTTTTTGCAAGGCATAATATTAAAAAAAAGGCAGATTATCTTATTGCAAAATTCTAAACAAGTGGCGTCTATCTTCTTTGTGGATTCAATAAAATGATAACATTCCTCCTTTATAGTAGACACAAATGTTTATGGGCATTGTGAAATGTATAAGAGCCATGTCAGCTGTTTCCTTCTGGCAGCTGATTGACCAATCCCTGAGGCGGGTATTCTTCATAAGCAGGGACAGAATGATGAAGGGCTTTATAGGTAGGAGAAGACTGCTAGTCTGGTCCTGAAGTATATAGGGAACCAATACAGTCCAGGAGGGGAGGCAGATGTACAGATATGTGCACCTATCAAATGTAAATGCTGACCAGAAATAGCAAGTCAGAAGGAAGGAATGCCTGTGGCTATTACATGGGAGCACTAAACGTGTTTTATGTATTACATTCATAGGATTTATAAATCATATGCTTCTTGTGGAAAATTGGTTTGTTTCCTATGTATCCAAAATGTAAGTGGAAAGTATATTAGATGGTGGATTCGCCAGACAGTGACACAGAAATGTCTACTTGCAATGCTGAAGCATTTATTGAACACAAGGAAATATAAAAACAGGGGGCTTTTAAAACAATGTTGTGTTTGGTGTCTTTATAGGGACCATTTCTGTGAGAACAGCTATTTAATATGTTCTTGCCTACACAACATTAAAATAAATGAGGATTTCACAAGCACAATATAAAAATGTGAAATAATTCTGTATCACTTCAATAAGAGTTATTTATCAAATTGCAACTACAGCCCTGCAGCAGAAATGCTCCTATTTTTGCGCTAATTGTTTAGTAAGTATATAGATTGATGCGTGGCAGCCACTGTGAGACTCCTGCTGATAGGAAGAGCAGGGCAGATTGGCGCATTCCTTGCTAGGTGCAGGGAATCTCCTCATTCTGCACCCATGTGCAAAATTATGTTTCATGACGCAAGAAATTTAAGAGTACAAATGCCACTGGAGTTGAAAAAACTCTGCAAATGTGAAACATGAAATCTCAGATCCCCTTTCTCTTGTTTAAGACACATATGATTGAACAATCTGCAAAACTGTAAAAAAAATGTAAACATTGAAATTAATTAAGTGATTGTTTAAAATGTGATAGTAGGCAGGACTTGGAGTGATGCTTTTATCTTTGTTTCTATGTTTGAGCAAAATGCACAGATGAAAAAAAATATTAACGACATTAACACCTGTTAATAAGTTAGTCATTAATAAAAAATTCTTTACAAAAAAATGTTTTTCCCCCATGAAATACATTTATCAGGATGATATTGTCTACTGTACATAAAATGCTTTTTTACAGTTGCTCCTGATGACAAACACATGCTGTAGCATGCATAAACATTGGTCATCACTATCAATCAGCACTTACACCTGCCCTGTAGCTGGGGCAAGTGATACGGCTAAAAATCACATATCTCAGAGATGCCCAGAGCTTGAATCGGACGGATGTACGTGAATTCAACCTTGGAGCATCCTTACTGTACATTGATTACATGCATACCCCCCTTCCCTCCCCTGTTCCGCCCTTGACCGTAGGCTGTCAGAAGTGTCATTTGCGCTTGAAGATGAATTGCATGCGCTTGCGTTCACTGGTGTATAGTGCATTTCTGGGCATGTGCAGAGCAATTTTATGCAAACTACGGCATGTATTTGCAACTGCATTCAGGCACACAATGACTCTCTAAATTGCACCATGTTTTCAGGAATTACCTGTATACTAGTGTCTTTTCAGTAGTATATATACACACAACTTATGCTCTAGCCTTATGTACATCCTTTTCAATACAGATCATAGATGCTAAATCTTTATCACTTGTTCTATGTTATGATTTCTCTGTACCTTCTGTATTTACTTGTTCTGTACCACTTTGGGGTTTATTGAACAACATGGTGCTATGTATACAAATATGCTGTAAGAAATAGCAATTATATTCTAACTTTTTCTAGTGCAAAATTAAAGTAATCTGATAGTAGCTGAATCTGGATGCTATGGGCTACAGGACATTAGTGTACATTACACCATAATATTCAAATTCTGGAGCATGTACAGATCTCAAACACAGGAAGAATATATTATATGAAAATGTATCTCTTGCCCAAAATGTTGTTTGCTTTCAGAACTGTTTACATCAATAGACCCAGACACAACCAGCTGTATTTGGGGGGTGAAACCTGTCAGATAATGAATAAATCTGTGTATACCCATAGGTGAAGGGGGGGACCAGCGCGAAAGTAATATCTAAAATAATACCAAGAAGCTGAGATCTTATAACTAACAGCCTGGCACAACCCAATGTGGGTGTTTTTTTAAATACTTAACTGCCAAGGAGTGGTAATCAATTCTTTCTATGGATAGTGCCCTTTGCTTGGTTCATTAACCATAGTCCCCTCATTAAACACCATTCATGTTCTGCTGCTGTAAATAAATGCATCTCCCCTCACCTTCACTGTGTCTGCCTTACTGCTAATGTGATATTTCCCCCTGAGTTAAGTGTTTGAATATTGGACTGCAGTGGAGTTGACCCAAATATTGCTTGTTTCTGCATTTGTCTTATATATTAGCATGTACTTTTACTGTTTAGTGGGAATGTTGTGTTAGTGACCCCCCCCCCCCCCCCAGAGGTTAAAATAAATATGTTTATGTAAGAAATGCAAAACAAACATGTGCCTTTCTTTAAAAATGCACGTCCGATATATTTGGGGCCATATCTTAGTAGCCACTAGGGCAGCAATTGCGTACCTTTAGAAACAGCCATCTCCCCCTACCCTCCATAAACACATTGCGAAGATCCATTTAGTTTTCAAATGGAGACTTAGATGCTCCCTATTCTATGACACCGTCCTCCCCAATCGTTAAGTGGATGTCGTGGCACGAATTTACAACTGATGGTGAAGGTTCCAGATTAATCCACCCCCTAGAAACACATAATCCCCTAACTCCTGTTCCGCCAGATCTACCCCCAGCCCAAGTTGAACTTTTAATACAGTGTCTATTTCCCCACCTCGTTAGGATATTGTTGATATCTACATTCACATATGTTGTGTGATTTGATATACAATGTTATGTCTGCTCCTGACTATGTACCTCCATCCTTCCCCCTTTTTTTTCTGTATCCCTCTACCCTTTACTCTTAAAACCCTAATAAAAATGATTAATGATTAAAAAAAGCAAAAAAACCGCATGTATATCAGTATATGCACTTCCGCATTAAACAAGCAGATCTGGAGATACACCTGTTGATGAATACGAGGGTTGATCCGCTCTGCTCTAACAGGCAGGACACTGCAGGATACGTCCAATACATATGAAGAATATCAAGTCACAAACAAGGGACAGGAAAAATAAAATATTCAATTAATATCACCCATTAATAATATAGTCATTACTGACAAAACATAAAAAAATAGAAAAGTGGTGTTTTTTGCCTCTTTTCTCCATAAAATACATTTATCATGATGTTATTAATGTCTACTGTACTGATTGCAAACACATGTTCTAGCATGTATACACAGCCATTATCACTAATAATCAGCACTTACACCAGACCTGTAGCTGGAGCAAGTGATACGACAGAAAATCATGTACTTAAGAGATGCCCAATGCTTGATTCGGACACTGCTGGGTGCGCTCGAGATTGGCACGCCCTTACTGTAAATTGACTACGTACATACGCCCAGCCCCCTCTCCATTCTGCTACTGAAATTGTAGGATGTATTAAGGGTCCCTTGCACTTGAAGATGAATTGGACGTTGCTGCGTTCTCTGCCGTATGATTCATTTCTGCAATTTTTCCGCAAAATACGGCAAGTATTGGTATTTACCTTCCTTAATGATTCAGGCCCGTCTTCTTTTTTAGTAATCTCTGTGAGATCTAAGATTTCCACCATGCAATGGTACCCAGTTGTTGTATTCCTAAGTCCCTAATAAGGTATTTAGATATGCCAAGTTACCACTGAGCTGGGCTGCCATCAGGGGGAGAGAGAGAGGACTCATTATTAAATATGGGTGCTATTGATTTAATGTCAGGACTGGCTGTGTGTGTGTGTGTGGGGGGGGGGGGGACTACAGTGTTCACTCATTAGATTTTCCACATTTCATGTACCAAACAGGTCCTCAACATTCCAGGATCCAGACAAGCAGCAACTGAGCTTCAGACATGGACAGCTGCAGGTAGTGGAAGCTACAAGAACAGGTAGGAAAGAGCAGGGTAGTCTGCCAACTGTCTTGATTCTGGTGACAAAGTATCAATTTTGGGTGACTATCCTGCTCAGCCAGGAAAAGGTCCATGTCATTCATGTGGTGGAATTTGGGAACAAGTGAGGGGCATGTTAAAGGATCTTTGGATCAGCAATGTTGGTGTACCAAAGTCATTTTCGGAGAGGGGGGGCCCTGTCTGTTTCATTTGTACTGGGCCCCATAATTTCTGATGGCAGCCCTGCCACTCAGACTCAACAGAGGAAAAAAAATATGAAATTGGGCCTCGCTATAGTCCTTTCCCCTAAATATGGTCCTACCATTTTACTAACAGATAAGGTTAAATGGACAGAGGGGTTCAGTTACCCTCTCTCTTTCAAACTCTCTCCTCTTTTTCCTTTCTGTGACTTTTCTCCCTTCTCTATCCCCTTCTCCTTTTCACACACTTTCACCTTTCCTGTTTGATTGTTTGGCATTGCCAGACTTTAGCTATCTGGAAATGCCACTCATGTTACCATTGTCATTATGAAGGGGTATGTGTGATCAGGTAATATTAGCTGAAAGTTTAGTTTCTGCCACTTTGCTTGTTTCCAATTTTGGTATCTGTAACATTTTGATGTTTCAGAGAATTGGATTTCCACTAAATATATTGAGCATCTCCCTAAACCTATATTAAAAACAAATAAAAAAATATATATTTTTGTGCAGAAAAAAAGAAGCTCCTTTACATTTATTTAATTGTCCTTTGAAATGCTGACAATATGTGAATACATCTGTATATATTGGCCACAGGGGTGACACAATTATGAATCAGGGATTACGAAAGCAGTAACATGGCACTAGGCCAAACAATAAGTATAGCCAAGCACTGTTAATGTTAATGCTAGATACTAGCATTGTTGGATAAGTGCTGATAGTGTGAATGCCATAAATCTCTTTCATTGTGTTAGGCACAGCGGGAAGCGAGTCCGCACAATTTCGAGTTCTCACTTTCTGACCTCAGGTCTCACCACTAACTATCTGTTGACATTTTTGGTAACACGGTTTCTCTTTATGTGCCTAAACTGTTGATTTGTTTAGTCGAGATAAAACATTACATTTTGTCTCATGTTTTCCTAAGATTTCAATTTCAAAGGTAACACTCTCCATCTGCTTTCAACATGTTTCTTCTGACATTAACTAATGTCTCCTATTAGTAGTTAAAGAGGCCAATCTGCTGAGAGTCGTTTCCAAGCAGAGTTCAAACGGGCCACAAGGAGAAGCACATTCTACACCACCTCCTTAAAACGGTTTGTCTATTGTTAAGCCAAAGTCCTGGAGAGCACACTAGGGAAACACAGGGCTTGTTTATCACTTAAAGTCTGGCATAACTGTGTAAATATAAAATATTGATGCTTAACAAATCAGTGGATCAAAGTGATACTCTAAAACTGATCAATGATGGCTTTAACTGGGTTGCTATTAATAGAACACAGAGCAAGATTAGTATCTTTGTATTTGTGTAAGAAGAAAATATAATCTCATTTATTTTCCCTGTGTATGGAAATTGATGCTTAAAACAATATGTCATCTTTTACACTACACCTGTCATTTATTGTTTTATTTGACATACTCGTCAGGTTTTTTTCTGAAGCTTATTATTGTCTAAAGGTGCAGCATGCATATCTGTTTTGCATGATTAAAGCAGCAATCTCGTTAAAATCAGGTTAGTTTTTTTCAACATAAATCACTGTGGCATGTTATAAAAAGAATGTTGGTATTTACCATTTTCCAGTTAGGCTGCTATTAATGATTTATGATTTTTAGACTACCATGACAACCACAGTCACATGATGTAGTTTGTAAAGAGGTTCTATAATGCCCCTCTGAGCTCTGTCTGCACTTTGACATTCTCTTTCTCCCCCCTCTGCCATTACATAACATGCTGACAGCTGTGAGTCTGTGTCTGCGTAGAAAACTGAATGTGTTTGTGCCTGGCAGCCATTTTTATTTGCCAACCAGTGAGCTTTTGAAAAGGAAATTATTTGTAATGAAGATAGCTAAGCAAAATGACTGAATGAATCCCATACATACAGAAAAAGTACATGGCTTGCTTTTTAAAGAAAAAAATCTTCTATGTGGGATTGTTGCTTCAGAAGTTAATAAATCACAACTACCGATCACAAAATATTAAGTCACACTTACTGATCTCATGACCCATGCCAGGTTAAAGCACAAGGGTGACAGACAAGCATTTCTGAATGCTGTGTTTTTTACATATTCTATTTTTTACTGAATACACTGTGCAGTCTATGTGAAAGGTATTTTTTCCATGTTGGAGAATTGTAGGCCATTCTAAAATGTCACAATGTGCAAAAATGTAGTTTTTCAGATATAGCAAAAATAAAAACACGTTGAAAATAACTATATGATTCACATTATGGGAACTCAAAAACAAGTACTGAAAATGTCATAGTAAAAACGTCAAGTAAAAGTAGGTGTTATACACAAACACAGTATAACTAACCAGGATCTTTAGTAAACTTATGTAGCTCCTAAAACAGTTCTTACTAAATTGTAATAGCTGGTAAGAGCAAAGATACACATGTTTGCACTTTATTAAATAAGCTCAAAAGTGCTCTCATGTGACAGCGGAACTGCCCAATGGCTGCAGTGTGCTACTTTTTAGGCTGCAGAACTAAGTGGAAAAATGTAGTGTTTAGAAACAATCATTTGTCATCACCCCAAGGCTGCAGGGTGGCACCTGACAACACGGGCACTTGTAAATATCAAGTCACTCTGTTGTGAATATAGACAGCTAAGGCTGGTATCACATGAAAACGCCAGTGTATAGCTCTAAGAAATACTTTCCATGTCCATTTTGGAGTTTCCTCTGACACACATTGCATGTATTTGACTACAAAACTCTGACATTGGGCTATTTTATTGTTTTTGCAATAAAATACCTTGTATATTCTTCAATGAGTGGACATAAAAATGATCTAAAGACATTGCCCTCTATACCTGAAGTTCCAACTTATATTTGCTAGGTAAAGATCTCTAACCGTATTGGCAGAAATATGATAGGGCCACAGTATTGACATTGGTCTGACAATAATTTTCATTATCCCTGTAGCATCAAGAGCTACAAGTTTCCCTAGGCAAAAGATAATTCTATGACCTTATTATATACACAGATACATATGAAGAAATCATTACTATTATTATAACCTTACCGGCAGTGGGTTAAAGTTTTGATCCACCAGATGGTTGTATCCATGATCAAAGAATGAATGTCTGATCACAACATCAATTCCTTGATTGGCTGACATTCCTAACGTGTTTAGCCACCTAAATAAAAGAAAACACAATCTGCTTCAGTCACTGCAGAGAGAACAGAGGAAGATCAGGCATACTGTTTCATGTCCCAACACAGGCTCCGTTATTAGAAGAAAATAACAGAGGAGACCAAGGCTGCTGACTGCTGCTTTCTATCTGTCATCCAGCCATACATGATACAACAAGACAGACAGTGTGTACCATTACTACATCTTTACCTTCATCTTAATATACTATCGCAGTGTATATCAATGTATGTGTGGGTCTAACATGCGGGAAGAATACTTTGCCTGGATGATAACAATGTATAACTTAACCAGACTTACAAAGCTCAGAAGCGTATAGAATAATAATTAACAATTACTCAATGTTTATAATATGCAAGATTATATACCTTAAACCAGTTTATTTAAATTAAATACAAATATGAAGAAAAGTACAATGTGAAAGGCCAGGTCTACATTATTACTGTTACTCAGTGAAATAGGGAATAAATTTGAATTAGCTAATTAGTAAATATATACAATTACCCAATTCCTTGTCCTCCATAGAAGGAGGCGGTACAGCACGCCTGGGTAGATTGAGAGTACAGCCCCTATAGA
Organism: Mixophyes fleayi; assembly: GCF_038048845.1. Classification (NCBI taxonomy): domain Eukaryota; kingdom Metazoa; phylum Chordata; class Amphibia; order Anura; family Limnodynastidae; genus Mixophyes; species Mixophyes fleayi. Next base: position 18,736,713 of record NC_134407.1, read on the forward strand.
CGGTGTGACACTTTTATATGTTCTTGCACACAGTGCGCTCATGGCTGTGAGTCTCTACATTTTTGGTCATGAGGTTTATTTTAGATATGAAGTTAAACTATTAAGTATAAATATGGGCTGGCCTTTGCCTTGTCTTTAAAATTATTTTAGGTCCTAATTGATTTTATAACTTAGTTTCATTATATACAAAAAATAACTAATAAGTCCAGGGCAGACCATAATACAGAATAAACAATACATTTCTCCTCCATGAAAAGACTAAGGAGAGAAGTAATATGTATCTTATCCAATTGTTTAGTGCTGTAGAGAATGCTGGCGCTATACAAATAAATGCTATTAATTAATTAATAGGAGCTCTTACAGAAATTACAATGGAATTACATTTAATTTGTCTGTTACAGTTGTATTACTGAGCCTTTTCTGGTAAGGGAAGACAGGAATGAGGCAGATGACAAGATGTTTGTGGAACAATGTAGTAGTTGGTTCTCAACATCACTGATAGGCACCACTGCCTTGAGAAAATAGTCCTTTGTACCACTCAGAGTATGCCTGAGTATCTCATTAATCACTATAGTGTTTATTCTCTGATAACACATATGACAAAAAAAGTCACTTCAAAGCTCTGCCTACTATAACTTACATAATAATTACAAGGTTTCCATTTTCTCCTAAAATACTGCTTGTTCAAGATTAATTAATGACAAGAAAGTCATGTAAGTCTGGGGACAATAGAGTGTCTTCCTTTTTCATGTGTCACATTTGTACATTTTATTGCTTATATTACACTGGTTTTTGTGAGTCTATAACAGAGCTGCTCAATATAAAGTGATCCTGTGGGGTACAAAGCCCATCCTCATGAAAGTACAGGGTGGCACACGGAAGGCAGTTTGAGAGGTCTGAGCTATAGATCAGCTCTGTGTCCTATCTCCCACATAATCATCTGTTCACAAATATAAAATAATTAAAAATTTGGGGAGGCAGTCGGAAATTACATGGTAGTGCTGAAGAGTGCCATCAAACCAAGGACAGGATTGTTTCAAAGATCTACTGCACTCCATCTCAGTTCAGTTGCTGGACACATAGGACCTCATTTAGAGTCGGACGCAAAGTCCGTTTAAGAAGTGTAGGAGTGGGAGTGTGCCACAGCTTGGTAGGGTATTATGAGTGGCAAGCAACCCCAGCCCTATCGAGCTGCGAGCAGTTCCTGCAGCTAGCTAACGCTTGCGCCACCTAATTCCTGCCGCACAGCTTTAGCCCTGTTTTGACGTGTGTTGCGTCTGCGCCTCACTGAGACTAGGATGTATTTACATGGTCACGCCTTCACAAATCGGTGTTCCTCCCATTCTCTCGTAGTGAGTCGCAAGCTGTCGCAAGTGTTAATTGCGTCCAAGATGCCGGTGGATTTGGTGCTTTCTGCACATGCGTGGTAGTGTTTCTTTGCTGGATGCGCCTAAAACGGACTTTGCGTCCGACTCTAAATGAGGTCCATAGAGTTCAGTGGTCATTGCTGTTGCCATCTCTGTTCCGCTCTGGTGATCTCTGCAGCCTCCATGATGGCAACCACCAGAACTTCTGCATACATGAGAACAAGTGTAATTGCTCTGTATCAAGCAGTTAGCATGTTGCCAAATAAAAATCCTGGGCACACATCTACACTGAGCTGACAGCTAACCACAAGAGTGCCCATGCAGCACAAAAGCGAAAGCCTTTCCCAGAGCCAGAGCAGGAAGGAGGTACAGTTGGTGACTGACAGTAATGATTGGCAGCAGATGACGATTTCTACAAAGACTAGTTCATGTTACATGTCTCCACCTTACACGGTCTCTTCTCTTTCCAACCATGGCACACCACCAGTAGCTGCAAAAAAATGCCAGTGGTTGCTTTAATATTGGTGGCTGATAATGCTTCTGCCTTATAGCAGCCACATACACATTCCCCACCAGCAGCTACAATTCTTATTCCAGTACCTTATGTATCAATTGTTCCCCAAACCTTTTAGATTGTAAGCTCATATGGGCAGGGCCACCTGCACCTACTGTTTAATGTCCTTGTATGCTATGTATTTGTAGCATGAACCTCAATGTACAGAACTGTGTAATATGTTGGCAATTTTATTTATAAAGATAATAATATTAAAGTATCGGCTTGGAGACAGAAGCATTAGTGTGTACAGTCAGCATTCAGCCAGGAACACCAGACCTGCCTAGCTACTCCTAGAAAAAGCTACATTTAGTTTTGCCACATTCACAACCATCTAACATCTGTTTCCAGTATAAACAGGAGCAGTAGCGCATATAGACGCCTGACGTCACAAAACAGCACTTGTGCTGATGGACTCGTAAATGGCCCTTTACAGCTTTATTGGAGGGGTATTTATCACAGTGACTCAAATCTTATTAGAAAACAAATGGAAGGAGAAGAGCAGAGACCCTAACGCAGGCAGGTTATGCTAATAATATTTACATAATATTATACTTTGTGCTTTACTGGAGCCAGTCTGGGCCTGCTGATTCACCTTATATTAAATTATGTAGTTCCAGGTTTAAAAAAAAAGTGTTCACTTAAATCACAATTAAAAGGGGAGGAAATGGAGCAGTCTTTAACTCATGTGTTTCAGAGGGGAGGTTAAGTGACGCGATGGCCAAGGCCCCGTTCCCTGCTATGAAATACCTACATTCACAGCATTGCATAGCGGGAGCAGGGCTTAAACATGCAATCGCATCTTAAAGCCATGCCTCCATCAAGGAGGATGCCTACTCTTCCGGGAGTCTGAGAGTACTCCCCGAAAATTGAGAATCTCCTTAAAATTGCGAGAGAGTAGGCAAGTATGGTATGGATACGTATGTACTTCACCAACTGGTTCATTCAAACCTAGATTTTTATGTACAGGTTATGTTTGTCAGCCTACTGGTCAAAGTCTGATTTATAGATATCCAATAGTTAATAAGTTTAAATTAGAAATGTTAAAAAAATGTGACACATAAGGTTTTTACAAACAGCTGCAAAAGTGCCACAATTTATACCAGGCCTGGCCAAGCTGCGGCTCTCCAGGTGTAGTAAAACTGCAAGTCCCTGTATGCCCTGCAAGCTGTTAGCTGGCTATCTACTGGCAAAGCATGCTGGGGCTTGTAGTTTTAGAATATCTAGCGAACCACAGGTTGGCCAGGCCTGGTCCATACCAAGCAGACATTTGCTTTCAGATTTCAATTTATAACAGAAAAATTAAGGCACAGAGCTGATTAAGGATCAATTCACATTTGCACTTTGTTTTTAAACAACCCACATAGTCATAGGGCTTTCCTAGACTAAGCAGAAGCTGACCTGATCTGTGCTGCTCCAAAAATTGCAAAATGTAGGCTGCCTAATCTTACCATGACAACTGCATGATACAGGGTTAACTGCAGTCAGTGCCCGGACTGTAAACTGATACACTAGACACTGGAATGAAGGTTCCTTAACAGTTTCAGACTGATGCAGACTTGTTCAAATTACCTCCCGTGGAATCAATTTAGAGGTAAAAACAAGCTTGCCGAGGTGTTATGTATAATTTTCTACTAATAAATGCTTATAGGGCTTCTGATCAATGGAGAAATCTAAACACAAATAATTGTTGCTGCCCTAGGGGCTCTCACCAAGTAGTCACTAGGAAGTGTGGTTTAACTGGAGTTCTCTAATCCTTTTCTCAGTTTCTTCATTTACAATGTCACCAATGCCAAATCTCAGGCTTTACTGCTTAGTTACAGGCAAATTATACAAATCTGGCAACCAATTGCCCTTTCCCACTCCAAGCTTGTGAAGACCATAAAGGAAAGGGCTCTCCTGATACCTTTGATATCTGTCTTTTTGTTTTATGTATGCATGCTCATTAATAAATACCAAGTCTAATGATATAAATGCAGGACTAGAAAAGCCATAAACAGCTGCGTTGCTATAAAATACTCCAGATGCTGAAAATTATTTATAGTGTATATTTATAGTAAGGTATGCATATGCCGTCAGCATTTATATATTTTGGTAAGGTTAATGGTTTTATGCTTGTTGAAGAGTTAACAAACTGAAAGGATGTGATTAGCGAGAGCTGACACAGAGTAACTTGTGTTAACAGAGGTGTAGTAATTGCAATCTGTGTCCTAATTGCTTTTGCATGTGTGTTACAATAGTGCTCACACAAAAGGGAGATATTTCCTGCGTGTAACATGGCTTCTATCCCAGTGCAAGTATGGTGCAAGCTGTGATATCGCACAGATGTTACACAGGACCTGGTGCCAAAATATTGCATTGTATGTGCGGATTAGCTCAATGAGGTTAAGAGGTAAAAATCAAATATGTGGTGGTGGGTTTCTTTGCACACAGAAAATGTTATTTACCAACAGAAAGATATTCAAGGTACAATATATATCTATTTACGCAAATGAGTATAATTTTCTGCCTCCTGTATAATAAGGAGCATGCTAATATTCTGGGCTGCCCCATAAGAGAACTCTGAGTGACCTATTGCTGGTTTGTGAGTCCGGTGGCAAATGTGGATAGATTAAAATGTCAGCGTTCATCAAATTACCGCTAGCACCAACCCCTTCTTTCATTTTACCTTCTCCAGTTAAATGTAAAGTAAATAGAACCTAGGTATCTTGCTGATTATAGCCCCTATCTGTAAAACTCTTTGCTATATAACCTCTCCTGTAGCTCTTGCCATCCTTGGTGGGTGGTTGTACTGAGTCCTCAGAGGGCCAGATGTAGACAGAGGATTTTCCAATTTATTTATTTTTATTTTATTTTATTTTTTTATTTTTTTAACATTGATCGAAATTTACCTAGAAATGCACTTTCCCGTACAAAACACAGACTACTGAATTTCCCCCTTTTTCAAATAAGAATAAAATGTAAAGGTGAATAATTCTTTGGCAAAATCTCACTTTTGTATATGTGTGTGCATAACTAGCTGCATTCACGTGTGTGACCCAAAATAAACCGGGAACTTCCACTCAGCCCTTCCCCATCAGAAGATGCAGATGTTGCCATCTTAATCTGCAAAGTGACGCACTCGTCAGTAACAGTGAGTGCATGATGCCATAAACCAGGTGTGTGCTCGGGACACGTATTACTGCATTAGTCTAAAAGTGTTGTTTTATTTATATGCAGCAAAGAGATGGATAGTTTATTCATAATTATCTCCATATCTTTATGTTACCAAAGACACAACATGTTCAAAAAAGTATCTAACTAAAAACTTTATTTCGATACAATTATACATTTTTGGATACAAAAAAAGATAACGTAGATGTGCAGCTCTAATGCTGTTTCTTTCTCCTTTGAGATATTTGTAAGACTGATCTGTCACTCTTGCCGCTCTAGACACTTCACACCACTCTGAAAACACCTCCACTGGCTCCCCATATCCTCCACAATACATTTCTAACTATTCCCCATCACCCTTTCATACATCTCAAACCCCATGTGGAAATACCCTCATGCCCACTTAGATCTACCCCTGACCTGTGTCACGCCTCTTCTCTGGTAACGACCTATAAGACTTCTCCTGTGCTGCTCCCCACTTGTGGAATTTCCTCCCAGCCCAATCAGATTCAACCACAACCTTCAAATCTGGTCTCTGAATATCCTTCTCTTACCCAGAGCCTACCCTACTCCCATCTATACTACTCACACTGGTAAACCCTCACATCTGACCCAATCTCACACTGCATCCTTGTCTCAGCTCTGCACTTTCCCCACTATAATGTTCCCTCTCTCTCTAAAGAAGGACTTATCCTATACTTTATTTTCACATTTGCATTTATTTTATCTACCTTGTATGTCCTTGTTTAATATATGCTCTGTTTCCCACACAGAAACACTATGACGCCCACAAATCAACAACTATAATATCAATTAAGAGATTTTATTCTGCAGGACAAGGTATTGAAATGAGTTTAAAGGGGTGGATTTGCATTTTCTGACCCCCCTCACCAAACCCTTCCTCTGTGCTTCCCCAAACATTCCTAGCAACAGAGTGCTCTATTGTATGGTACATTATAATGAATGTAATTCAAAATATAAAGTAAAAAAAAAAACTGGGTGCTCACCATTGCTTTTAATGAGATGTATTTTGTACCATACAGAAGCATGTTATACAATAAGATCACATTTATATGTTCACGGATAGCAATGGAATAAGGCATTAAAACATACAAATGTGAATTTAAAGTGAAATTTTGTAGTCATTGCGTGCACTCTTATCATTACCGTTGCTGCAATAGGTCATGCTCTCCAAAGTTGAATGACGGACAACACCAGTGTATACGTATGTTCGTCAATTAGTCACATTTACATAAAAATTAAACTTTGCATGTCCACATTTTTTATTGTTCATAAATAACCTTTATAGCCCCCAAACCCTCTTTTTGATCTGCTGTGTAGTTTTGGGTGAGTAAACTTCTCCTTTGTTTCTCCAACATTTTGTTTGGCTGCAGTATTTATAATCACATCCACCCTGTGTATTATTTTTAGGCTTCTTAGTAATTGTGCTTTTTGTAGTTGTATCTAGTAATCTCAGTTTTATGATGATTTGTATCCAGAGCTCTGCCAAGATATGTGTTTGTGACTAGGAATATGCATGAAAAAATGTGCATCTTTTTAGAACAAATGTTAAGTGTCCTCCTCTGTTCACATGATATTTTTGGAGATGTATATGTGATTCATATCACAAAAGTTTGAGAAAATGTTTCTTACGGTACAGAACATTGCAATTTTAGTCAATAGTTGAAAGCGTAGATAAAACCTCTACAGATCGCTAGCAGCATGTTTATCAACTTGTCTCACAGCTTCCCTGTAGCACAATATTCTTTGTACCTAATGAACCCTATCCATCAGAACTAAATAGAGAGCAAAAGTTTCTGAGAAAATGTATGTGTGCAGGTCCATTTGTTTACTAGATTTTTTTCATTGGCTATCAGCGTCAATATGTCTATAAATATGCAAATTAAAATAATTCCTGCCCATGTACTTGGCCAAATAACACTTTGGCGCTGGGACTGGTTGAGAATTTGGAGAGTGCGGCATACTGCCTTATATTATTATTGTAATATGCACTGTGAATTAGGCCTGTTTTTGTTTCATTAAAGATATATAAGGCCAGAGGTCTGCCAGCTCTGAGAATTTAAGTATATATGTGGAGTTGAAATGACTGTGCCAACCAAGGAACGCTTCTAAAAATGTATCCCTTATCTCATTACAATAATCTTGCTTTGCAAAATTAAATCTTGAACCATGAACTTCTCCCCATTTAAATGTGCAAACGCAGTCATAATGCTCAAAAAACATGTCCGTGTGGCCGGATCTATCGGTGCATCTAAGTAAATCGAGGTGCACAACTGGTTCAAAGCTTCATTAACGCTGTGGAGCAGCTGTTTTGCAGTTCCAGTGACTACAACGTGCTATTCAAATTTAGTTACAAATATAATACTTAATGAATAATATACAAGTACTGCACGTCACAAAGTGGGGAAAGATATTAAAATGTCTTTACTGCCAACAGTATATCTCAGAACCTATATCCCGAAGTTCTCCCATACTGCCTGGCATTTTCCTTCTACACTTACAGACCTCTGCTACATGTGCTGCAGTAAAATCGTTCTGCCCCAAGCATATGTATTGACGTTGCATTACTTTAGTCTCTGACTACAGATCTCCAAAGATAATAAAAACATACAATGGAAAGGATCTTGCTATACAATGTAATAAACCAAGTAACACTGAGAGTAAAACCATGTGGAGAAAGGAGAAACTGATACAGATGCCAGATTGATAATTTTAGTAGCCAGGGAACAGTGTTTTAATATCTAGAACACATCAGTGCAGTGTGGAATCCAAGGCTTCTTGTCCTTACAGTTCTAGTCTTGCTGCTGGGAGGAGAAAAGAGGTGTTTTACAGGGGGAAAGATGGTTAATTCCATTACTACTCACAGGAATCCTGCTGCATATGTTTCTGATAAGTTGTTTGTGCCTCGCGACCACGGTGCACCCACTCCTCCCAGCCACACCTTCTTCCCTGGGGTGTGCATATTTACCACCTGTATTCAAAACACACAGCTTCTGTTTTATAACATAAAATAAAACAAGATGAACATTCATGGAAACTATTTTACAGGTAGGTGCTGCCAATCCTATTTATATTGAACAGTGATGGGCAACGTGTTATACTTCCAGGGTCACATGTGCGACCCTCTAACCTTCCAACGGGCCGTTATCCTGAATCATGGTAATGTGTTAGAATATATCCCACATTTACTCCACAACACCCTTCAGATTTCCACTCAAGCCAATCTAACCCCATTTACACCAACATGCCTCTCATTCCTAACACTTGCCTTAAAACAACCTTGGTTTCTATAGGCAAAACCATCTTTTATCTTCAGTAACCTGTAGAACACTTTACATAAATGTCCCTTAATATAGTCATATAGACTGTGCCAAGTCAATGTTTAAGATAAAACTGTTTCCTAATTACAATATATCACTGAATTTAATATTTAGCACATTGAAAGCCTGGAATTGCAACACATATTAAAATGAGACAATAAGGCTTATATATTATCACAATCGGACATTAGTTGATCAAAGCCAATATCTAATTGGTTGCTTTAGTTTACTGCACAATTGTACAATTTGAAAACTGAAAAAAATATGAAGTAAAACTATGAGTGTTCTCAGAAAAACATTATCACTCTTTTCTCTGCCTGTCTACATGGATTAGTGAAGTCCTCTCATCTCCCTGCTTATACAATACATAGCTACATGATTGTATGCATTGGATCTATTGCAGTGCAGGCAACTAATGAGGGTTGCTGCTCAATTTTTAGCCAATCGGCAACTATGTACCAACCCTGACTGTAATATGCACTTAATGATATTGACATTGTTTAAAGTCTTGGAAGGCAAATAATTCTGCTTATGCATGAACAAATGAAAGTGTAGCTCTGATACGCCCATGGCTTGTAGATGTAGTCTGCAACGCCCAGCTAGGGTCACCAGCTGTGATACTGTGGGGTCATACACAATGCCCCAAAGGGTAGATGGAAAGACAAAAGCAGAAGGAGAGAGTTGTCCATGGAGAACTTAATCTATAACAGATGTCCACCGCAGATCACTGTACCGATTCATAAAGATAGTCTCCAAGCACACAGCAAGGAGTGCACTTACCCTCCACTCTCTGGAGTCTACAAATTCTGAAGACGCACACTGTGTAATGGCCCGATTTCCTACCACCCCTTTCATTAAATTGACTTCTCCATTATTCTTCTAAACCACTCCTTGTTTAAGCCTATTTTATTGATTCAATTACTCATGAGTGTGAGAAGACATTGGGACTGTCTTCATCACATGTGACATTTGTTACATTGGGCCAAGTGCACATAGGAATGTGCTTCTCTGCTGCGGTGCAACCGACAGGTGAAAAATGTTTCCCATTATAATTATAGGGTGAGGCCCAACCTCTACCAACTGAGCTGGGGCAAATTTCAAGACTTTTTGTGGAGTAGAAATGGCTGTGATCATGTCCACAAAGTAAAGAATGGCCCTAAAAAATGTGCCCCCTCTATTGTATCTTATATAATTTTTGCACTCCCTCACAAAGCCAGTATGACTGTGTATTTTGCCACATAGACAAGGGAAGGGTACGGTGCACATGTGCTGTAGCATCCCTCAGACTGCACAAAGCTATATAGAGGAGAGAGCGGTACATTTCCATTCTTTCCTCCACATTTTGCCTTACATAGTCCCCATATTATTACAGGGATACTTTCATCTACATCTAATTAGTGTTTGTTGGGATTTTGATAAACAGATTTACATTTCTAAACTAAAAACTTACTTTCTGAATTTTCCGGATCTGGTCAGACAGTGCGTCCAGCAGTCGTGTTTTCATAAAGTCCATGGCTTTGCCCACTCGTCCATCAATGTTATAACTAAAAAAAACAAAAAAAAACAAACCTATGTTATGTGAATTGTCTGATTGTATTTTTAGTAAAATGTTTTTAGTTTTGCATTTTATATGTAAATGTAAGAGCAACGCTTGTTCTACACCTACGTGTGATAAGTCCATTTGCTTTCCTGAGAAATAATGAGTAGAGGGGAGCCAGCAGCCACGGGATGCGATGCTGGTGGCCCACCACAGATAAATATATAGAGGAAGAAATAAAATGTGCGCAGTTATACCGGTAATAACAATACCAGTTGCAGCTTGCTACTAGCTCAGCTGTGTGTGGATTTTATAACTGTAATAATATTTTCACTGGACCTAAACTGAAATCTGCCATGTTGAAGTATCGCTACCCAGTTTGTGTTTCCCAGAAGTGTAAAAGTAAGACTTTACTACTGCGATTGTTCATCAGGCTTTGGGAAAAAAACCAAAGGACCAAATAAAATTGTAGCTTGAGAAACCAGAAAATGGTTCTAGATATTCCGAGAAAGACAGTAATTTACTGCAGTGCTGATCATTGTTTTTAAATGACACGTGTCCTTTTTAGTAACATTCTATTAAAATAGCTATGTCAGTCAATGTAGAATATGGAATGGCCTTGTGAAATCCCTAACCGGCCCATGGGCTGAACAGGTATAACAGTCTTTTGTGGTATAATTTCTAAATAATAATAGGTATAATTAAATTTGTTGTTCTGATCTAAAGTTCCATTCAATTGTACATCAGAAAAGTAATTCTATATGGTTTGCTACAGCTTGCTTGGTTACAGTAGCTTAAAAATAAACATGGCCTTTTCTGCTGATGAAGATTGAAAAATGCAACTTAAGTATCTTGAGTGGATCATCTAAAAATATGTCTGGAATCCTCGGAATAATTGAAGCTGTTCTGACAAAGACAATTAAGACAGCTCAGTTTAAGTAAATGCTTCATAGCCCTAGACATGCAGAACACAACCTGTTTAGTAGCTATTGGAGATGTTCTAGTTCTGGATTCTCACGTGAGCCCTATGCAGTGATCACACAGCAAGCCTGATTTAGAAAGACTCATATAATCTCTAAACAAGTCATATAGATGCATCGGAGGTCCCCAAAAAGGGAAAACCAACCAACCCTGAGCTCAAGTAACATATTTAGGTCACTGTCACAGGCACTAGGAGTTTTACCCAGAATTCACCAGGTGCAGCTACACTTACCAGAAGTGCGGACCTCTGGGTAGTGTGGTGAATCAGTGGAACCATACAGTAGAATAGAGGAAAGGAATGTCAATAGTATAAATGCTGAGTCTTGGCACAGTGGAACTGTGATGGTACAGCAGTTTAGTAAACCGGATAAAATGAGGAAAGAGTCCAAGTGCCTTAGCACGCAGGTAGCATATAGCAGGCCAGTACTTGATAACTGGATAACGTTAGGCAAAGACCAATCAACAATATAGTAGAAGAGTCAGCGACTTGCAGCTACAATACAGAGGCACTTGTAGACTTTAGTCCAGCTAATAGGTACCATACAGAGTAGTAGCTATATCACAAGGAAACATGAATGGTCTACAGCTGGTAAGTTTCACCACGGATATGTAGAGAAGACTTGTCCAGGCGCAGGTGTGTAACAGAATAACGTAAGTGGTCTGCAATTGGCAAGTTGTAAAACCGATGTGAAGGGAAGACTTGTCCAGGTGCAGGCGTGGAACGGAGTAACGTGAGTGGTCTGCAATAGGCAAGTTGTACCACTGATGTGAAGGGAAGACTTGTCCAGGTGCAGGCATGGAACGGAGTAACGTGAGTGGTCTGCAATAGGCAAGTTGTACCACTGATGTGAAGGGAAGACTTGTCCAGGTGCAGGCGTGAAACGGAGTAACGTGAGTGGTCTGCAATAGGCAAGTTGTACCACTGATGTGAAGGGAAGACTTGTCCAGGTGCAGGCATGTAACGGAGCAACGTGAGTGGTCTGCAATAGGCAAGTTGTACCACTGATGTATAGAGGAGACTTGTCCAGGAGCAGGCAGGTAACGGAGGTAGCGAGAGTAGTCTGCAGCGGGTAAGTTCTACTACCGATGTGGAGAGAAGACTTGTCCAGAGCAAACGGATAACACGAGCAGAAACAGGAAACACCTCAGAGTCTCAAGGAATGAGAACCAAGAACAGGCAAAGGTAATAGGGCTACAGGTGCCTTAAGTACTGAGAGGTGATTAATTAACCAATGGGACTAGAGGCGAGGTATTAACAGTTCAGGGTTTCTTTCACATGCGCAATCTTAGTCAAGATGGCGGACGGCCGCGGCTCAGGAGAGGCGCCGGCAGGAGCGAGAGGGACCCATGTCCCAACCTAGAGGCACTAACAGTCCGGTGAGTGACAATCACAGTGGGACTGAAACTGTCCCTAGATCAGCGCAGTTGTTAACGTTGCTTCCCCTATTTGTATGCCACCGACCATTAAATAGTAAGATTGTTTGTAAACTGCAGTTCTAGTTTAAGTAACAGAGAGGAAAAATAATGTAACATAAACACTAATTCTATATAACATATATATGACTTTATATGAAGGAATTATGCATGCACCAATTTACTAATCTTTTATCAATTAAATGTATTTCCAACACAAATTTTACCATAAAAAGATTAAAATATCGTTAATACTTTGGTATTTTCAGTTTGAAAATGCATTATATTAAAATGAGCATACTTTAATGAGAAGAGTATCCTAGTGTATCCTAGAGAAGACTATCCAATACATATGTAAGGCAATATCTATAAAGTCGATCATATTGAGCTTGAGGCAAAGATCACACTGTGGAATTAATCTGTTGATTGGAGACTAGCACACATTAAATTCATACATAAACTGCAATGCAGGCTGCTGTTCCCTGTTTCTGTAGTGCAGGGAATCCGATAATATCAGCTCTAGAAACTTATTCAATGTAGAGCTCTGTTCTTTTATGTATGACATATGACAGTTCATAGGCGCCAACACATTCAAGACATATATTTGAGTAACACTGGCCAGTAACCTTTCATCACACAGTGTTCTGCACCATATTTCCACCAACAGTAACCTATGACTTCATTGTATGTGCACGGTGTCTATGTAGAACAATACAAGGACGGCCCCCACAAAGGCAGAACGGAAAAGAAAAATCCCAAAGGTAAAATTGCAGTTTTTTCTTGCCAGTTTTTTTTTTCTCCAAACTTTCTAAACCCCCTGAATGCACTCATTATTTCCCAGCTAATAAAACAATCTGATAGATTTTTTTCAGAAGTATCATGTATGATTAGAGCAAATTAATTGACTTAAATAGAAATTCAAGACATAATTGTGAGCTCCTGTGAGGTTTTCAGGAATGAAACAGAGATCTGTTTATAATTGTTCCTTGTGGGGTGTCTGGATTATGTAGCCCCGGCAACCTGCCCTGAAGAATAAATCTGTGATCGTGGGGTCTCTATACGTTTTACAGATTGTATTGCTGATTGCTATAATGAGTCTTTGAAAGTAAAGAAGCAGAGTGTTCTTGTAATTCTTGGGGCTGTTTCACACATTCATTTGTCTGTATATTGGAAAATTAAATTAGCCATTTATATAGAAGTATAATCATTTACTATACTAAGACTACCCTAAAGTTACAAGATGTGATAAAACCCCACTTGTTTTGCTTTATCTTATGAAGCCTGATCTCACCATTAACATAATTTCCTAGTTCGCTTGTCCCATCGTTACTCTAGTTATTTTTGTTCTATTGTTTAGATCTGACTTTAAAAAGTATGAGGACGACACGATTCAAAATAATGAACAAGTCCACACTTCTAAGTGCTACATGTGTAGTGAATTATTACATTGTTAAGCTTAAACCATACAATGTGACTTAGCTATTCTGCATGTGAATGAAATGCCACACACTTAGCGAGACTGGTTCCTGTGTGATAAGCCAGCAACCAGCCAGTCATGATAACACAACTTGGGGAAACATTTGGTGGGACATTTGTTAGTGAAATTTACAGTTTAAACATCAAACTCCATAAGCCTGAAAATTGTGCCCATATGCCAGTGGAAATGAGTGGGGATTAGAACATCCTTGGGGAATGGGGTTACTAAACAATAGGGAAAAAACTGAGATGGAGCACATAGAAATGACTGTATATAGTGGGCCTTAATGATTCTGAGACATGTCTATGATTTATTAAAGAATGCTCACAACAGTGGTGATATTGAACAATTTAGCTTTGTGTCAAGTACCTCAAGAAAATATTGTTTTTTTATGTTTATTGTATTTAGATGCAGCCACCAAATTTGTTGAGGCCATCACCACTGATATATAATATCATAGAGGCACATGGTTATGGCAGCACTGTTTAATCCATTTGCACGGCCTACTATATTTATGTGGCAGGGTACAGATGGGATTTCCTCCCTGAGGCTGCACGTAGGCAGCAGCAACGGTCTTGGTACTGCAGCGAGTGGTCAGTCTCTGATAATCTCAGGTCATGGAGCAATGAGCGGGAATCAGTTAGAATAGTTCCTGGTCACAATTTTTAAACATGCTAGATTTTAAAATTCATAATGAAAACATAAAGGACAGGAGTAAGTATCATATCCTGGGATAGGCAATGGCACATAGTAACAAAAGCAACCAATAACAGAGACAAATGTATGATATTGAAAAAACTGATAAAATTGAAAATGAGAGGGGGCACTTCAAAGGTGTAAGAATTTTTACTTTTATTAAATAAAACTTTAAGATAAACACCTACCAGAAATAGGTTAAAATCATGTATATCACAGAAGGCTGTACAATAAAACTACTTCCTTGTTAGCTCAAATGGATCTGGAATAGCAGACCTCTTGCTCCAAGCCATGCTCTCAACGTGTTTTGCCATAAGACTTCATCCGGTGGATACCTCCTGACGAAGTCCTATGACCCATGTTTTAGTTCAATATACGCCGTTAATATTTGTAGCATGTATGTCTCTATTGCCTTGGAACAGATACCAAAATGTGAAGTGCTGTTTTGCTCATAGTACGCTGCACACAGTACATGGATTTCAGTGGCTCACATTAAGCAGAGAGCAATTATTAATGCTCCTATTTGAATAGGTTCTGATTGTGGGAGACGTCAGATTACTTGTTACTGTTAATGACATCCTACAACCAAAATTCAGAAATAATTTAATATTGCAGGTTTTACATAACCCTGCAGTTCTGGAGCTTAGTAAAGGTAGGTTTCTATAACTTAGACATTACTTGGTGTAGATTGGTTTGAAGAAATAGAAGAGAGGTCTAGGAAACTGAGGCCAGTGAGACTGCAGCTGACCCAAACACAAGTTCCAGGTGCAGGCCTTTCTGGGACCCAGGGGGAGGCAGAATTGCAGCTGAGTGAGGAACAGCTGCTGATTGCATAGAAGATGCAGCCAGTAACAGCCCAGCATTGTTCACCTTGCTTAGTGATTCCCAACATGTGTGTCAGGACACGTTTATGTGTCATGGTTACCAGGCTCCATGTGTCACAAGAATTTAGGAGGAACAACTGTTAAATTATGTTGAAATAATGCAATGGGGATTATATTTTAACTATATTTTTAATAAGCTGTAGTTCATGTGGATTATTAAATATACAGTTACTCATAATTATGGTGTTACATATTACAGTATTTTAACATTGGTGTGTAATGTAAAAATAAAGTATGTATCAGCATTATTGGTCATGACAGTGAAGAGGGTTGGGGATTACTGATGAAGTGCAATTTTGTTTTGTATCTAGCCATTACATTCATTGATAAAATGAACAGTCTGCATTGAATTATCTCTTTTTTGCAAGAAGTTGTATTTTCCCTAGGTACACCTGTGTATTTAATTGTATCTGATTTTCTGGTAAACTTTTAACACCCCCTTACTACCCAACCACCCCTTATTTAATTTGATTGTGTGCACAGACTTGCAGATAGAAATCAACTGTTTCCAGTTTATCCCTAGAATGGCTGTCTTATCTAGATGCCAAATTTAAGGATGTGGAAGTAACACTTTTGTGCTCTCCTTAGAATTGCTGTTAGAAGGAAATACAATCTCACAGGAATCTCATATTCCAAGATATGTTCTCACAAAACTTTCCTGTTAGAAGATGGACATATGCCTCATCTGTAGATTATCCATAAAATGATACTTACAATACTATTATAAAATAAAAAGTATCAACAATCATTATTCATTGTGTGAAATTATGCCCAGTAACACCATACATTTTGCCTCATTTACATAACATATTCCATAAACAATGGTTTTGGTAACTGTCTTTTGGGATCAGTACTTTTTACATATAAAGGTGCCACAGTATCAGGTCCTTGTGATTTCGCCTGCTGCTCATTTTGGTGAATAGCAGAAGGAAATTTGAGAGCTGGGCTACCAAATGGCAGCAAAGCAGAGGATTCGCACAGGCTGGAGGGGATCCAGAACAAGAAGAAGACGGACAGTGAAGAAACCCCAACCATAACATTGAACTCCACTGGCTGGCAATAAACTGGTGAATGGAAGGTATGAGTGGGATGAGTAAACTGAAGAAGGGAATCCTTTCTGACACCAGGTGGCATGTGAAAGTCTACGTTGCACATGAGGAACACCAGTCAGACAACAGGGGCACCGGGCATGTGTTGTCCACCTTTGTAGAGAGACTTAAAGGCAAGTCTCTGCTGAACCAAGCTGAAAAGAGCTGACCAATGTATACAACAAAAGCTGGTACATTGTGAATTATACCAAAGTCTGCAGGCCTGCTGGGAATTCCATAGGTAGTAGTCTTATAGGAAACCTTAAGAGGTGGTCATCAGAAAGGAGGCAAAATACAGGTCTGTTGCGGATCTAAGAGGGAGTGGAGGAAAATATTTTAAAAAGATGTTTGAGATGTACAGTATAAAGGGTTAATGTTTTTGAGGTCTTTGTGAGAGTGAGTAATTTCAATTGTAATTCGTGAGCAAATGGGTAGGGATTTGCATAGTGGTGCAGTGGATATGGAGCGGAAAAAGAAGAATATGAATGTTCCTGCAGCATTTAGGATGGATTGACTGATTGGTGTGGTGGATTACCAGAGATGAGGAGGCTGCAATTAAGGCAGTAGATGAGAAAATTAATAAAAGTTTTTGTTGCATCTTGGTTGCAGGAAAACAGTGTATACCAGGCCATCCGACTTGAAATCTCCTCCTCCGCTCTCTCGTCCACCCCCCCCACTCTTCCTGTCCCCTGGATCCCATCCCCTCCCAACTTCTTCGCTCCCTTTCCCCCACCACCTGCTCCCACCTCGCTCACCTCTTTAATCCTTCCTTCTCTATCGGCATCTTCCCCTCCTTGCTCTCGTATCCCCCATTCTTAAGAAACCTAATCTTGACCCCACTTCTCCCTCTAACTATTGCCCCATATCTCTTCTCCCCTTTGCCTCCAAAATTCTCGAGAGGCTCGTCTGCAGCCATCTCTCCTCCTACCTTTCTAAACACTCCCTCCTTGATCCTCTTCAGTCTGGTTTCCGTCCCCTTCACTCCACTGAAACTGCCCTGGCTAAAGTCACCAATGATCTCCTCTTCGCTAAAGTCAGGGGCCACTTCTCCCTTCTCATCCTCCTTGATCTCTCAGCAGCCTTCGACACCGTCGACCACCCCCTCCTCCTCCACACCCTCCAGTCCTTTGGCCTCTCCGGCCCAGTCCTGTCCTGGTTCACGTCTTACCTCGCTGACCGATCCTTCTCTGTCACCACCACTCGGTCTCTCTCCCTCCCGTCCACCCTTCCAGTCGGGGTCCCTCAGGGCTCTGTTTTGGGACCCTTACTCTTCTCTCTATACACCTCTTCCCTGGGTGAACTCATCAGCTCCTATGGCCTCAACTACCACCCCTACGCTGACGACACTCAACTTTACCTCTCCTCTCCTGATCTCTCTCCCTCCCTCCTCTCTAGGGTGTCCGCCTGCCTCTCTGCAATCTCCTTCTGGATGTCCTCTCGATTCCTCAAACTTAACCTTGCCAAAACTGAACTCATAGTCTTTCCTTCCCCTCACGCCTCGCCCCCTTCTGACCTCTCTAACACTGTTGACAACACCTCTATCTCCCCTGTCCCCCAACTTCGCTGCCTCTGTGTCATCCTCGACTCCTCTCACTTCTTTGGCCCCCACATTCTCTCTCTTGCTAAAGCCTGCCATTTCCAGCTGCATAACATCGCTCGCATCCGGCCCTTCCTCTCCCAAGATACCACCAAATGTCTTATTCACTCTCTGATCATCTCCCGCTTGGACTACTGTAACATCCTCCTTACTGGCCACCCCCACTCTCATCTCGCTCCCCTTCAATCTGTACTTAACGCAGCCGCTAGGCTTATCTTCCTTTCTTGCCGCTCCTCTTCTGTCTCCCCCCTCTACCCATCCCTTCACTGACTCCCCTTCCCCTACAGAATCCTGATCAAGCTCCTCACTCTCACATACAAGGCCCTCGCCAATGCCACTGCACCCTACATCTCCACCCTCCTCTCTATTCTTGCTCCATCCCGCCCTCTCCGTTCTGCCAATGACCGTCGCCTCTCTTTCCCCCTGATCACCTCCTCCCACGCGCGTATCCAAGACTTTGCACGCACTGCCCCCTCCACTGGAACAAGCTCCCTCCCTCCATCAGAACTTCCCCTAATCTGTCCTGTTTCAAACGGGCTTTAAAAACCCACCTTCTTTTTAAAGCCCACTTAACTTCCTACCTTTTCTTATGCCTCTTCCCCTCTTTCCTCTTCCCTTATACTTATCCTCCGTTCCTCCTTCTCTCCCTCTCTCCTCCGTGTCTCTCTGTCTGTCTACCCCACCCCTTAGATTGTACGCTCCTTTGAGCAGGGTCTTCTCTCCTCCTGTCTTCATCACTTTTAACTCTGCTCTCCAGCTACTTAACCCTCCTCCTCAAGGACCCTCTTCTCCTTGTCCCCTCTCGCTCCCTCCACCCCGCTCTGGGGGTCTCCCTGTCATCCGTGCCCTCCCTCTTGGACTCCGTCGTTGGCGGACCTTCCTCTCTCTCATCCTCCGCCCCCCCCCCTAGCTGTGTTTTGAGCTCACTGAGTTACTGTGCTTATTGTTTACTGTACTGTGCTGTCTCACCTCATATTGTAATTTCGTTTGTCTCTGTACGGCACTACGGACACCTAGTGGCGCCCTATAAATAAAAATTAATAATAATAATAATACCAGCAATAATTCAAAGGTTGAGGCAACAAGACTGACAAAGAGAATGGATTTCAGGAATAAAGAAGAGGGTAGAGTCAAGGGTGATACCAATGCAGCGGGCTTGGTAGACTGAGGAAATTGTGATATTGATGACAATGAGGAAGATCTGAGGGGAGGTGGTGACACTGGGAGGAGGAAAGATGATGAGTTCTGTATTTGAAGCTTTAGGTAGTGTTGGAATATCCATGTGGAAATAGCAGAGATGCAGTTGATCACATTAGATAATAGAGATGAGGAAAGGTATGTAGTTGAGGTAGATTTTTGGCGTCCCTTCCGCAGTCGCTGCCATCTTGACATGCTACGCCGTGCCATTTTTATATAAATAGGATCATGACATTACAGTATGTTTTTAGTAGCTGAACTTCCTATAAGTCTACTACTTTAGATTCAGAGGTTTAATGGAAACTGCTTATATTCTTAAATCACTAAACATATGATGTACAAATCAGTATCATTATTATACATTTTTATGAACCAAGTTCAAGGGAACAAAGTCAAAAGTGGTATATAATAGTGCTTGATTCATTATTAAAAAGGAAGGTGGCAGAGAATCCTAACATTTATAGATTTTGTTCCTTCTGTGTATTTGTTTTGTGTCCTGCTGCATATGAGCTCGGGCTCTTTCACATAAGTCCATGAGTATATGACTTAGCCACGGTGCATTGACTATTTTAACCCTTAAGAACAGGCAGGTTCAGTAATCATAAATCTTGCCGATCTTGAAGTCACCAAGGACTGTGCGAGTCATGTGTAGAACACCATAATCCCAAATGATACCTTCACAATGCTTAGCAAAGCAATTTGGAATACATTCAATTTCTGTCAGGGAATAGGGTGTGAAGGCTACAAGAGAACTATTCATGATAAGAAGGGGTGGGGGGTAATGTAAAACTCATTCAATGTGATATGAAATAAAAAGTTGCCAAATTCAGATTCTTGTGTATTTTTCTTTCAGATTATATGTTTGCAGGTCGTGAAATTCCCCAAAGAGCTGTAAATTACTTTTCCAAGGCTGAAGAGAAAGAAAGACACATATAGACAAACATTTATTCCAGCCAAATTTACCCTGAAGAATGCTAACATGTCATTTACAAGATATAGCCTAAATTGATCTTCTACATTTTCTTCTCCAACTCACTTGGTGGTATTGTATAGAAATGAGTTCTGTGTCTCTCCACACAAAAAGGTTAGTGGAACAAAAAGTATATCCTTATTGGAAACAAAGTGTGTAAAACTAGACAGCAGTTTAATCTGGCTAGTCATAGGTGACAATTATACCTAAAAAAAAATATGGAGTTTTGAGATCCTAGTGTAAGGCAAACCCCAGATGTGCTCTCCTTTAAGATTTTGTCCATGATGACTACCAGGCAATCTTTGCTTTTAAAAAACCTGTATAATGGGTGGTTTAATGTTTGTCTATTTTAAATGAACATCCTAGTGGACAGACACAATTAATTATTTGCAAGTAAAACAATGGTATTAAAATCCATAGGGAGACCTTTACAACCTAACAATCTGAAAGGCTTCAGGTTGGCATGGGCAGCCTTCTAACCTTCAAATGGGCTGCACATTACCCTTAGTTTCAGTAATAAATAAAAAACAATACATTTATGTATTGATGGAGATGTCGGTTTACATTTAATGAAATAAATAGACACCAATCTGTAATAACATATCGGCAGGCAATTTAATATTTCATGTTATAACTAACCAATCTGACAATAAAGCAGGCAGGCGCTGGGGCCCGCAGGGCCACCTGATTTGCCTGTCACTGATGTAACATGTTAATAAATAAATAAATATAAAAAAAATCAGAATACCTACTGTTGCCAGGTAACTGCATCCACCGCTCTCCCAGCAACCTTCATGAAACTGTAACGAAAAAGTACAACGCTGCTTACATGAACTGGACACTGTGAATTGATTTGGCCTCCACAATTATGTCAAATCATGTTATAACATTTCTTTTTAGTATTACACAGCCTTCATGTAAATATTTCATGTGGATTTTTAATTTGATAGGATAGCAAACGATATACAGATTTTTTTATGACATTAGTCACTGATAAAACAGATAATGGAGTTAATGTGATACCTGGCATTGGCTAGCTGAGCAAATTAACATTACAGGTGTTTAAGCGATTACTTATATAAAGGTTTTATTGTGTTTTTAATGTTTGAACAAGTTTTTGTCACTTAGTGTGTCTTAATCGTTAACCCAACAAGTGAATATATTAGCACTATCCTCCAAACATTCCAGCTTACATGTCAATAGATAAGAACCAATATTAGTTTATGCTTCGGTTTCCCAGAAACAATTAAGCAAAACTATTTCTGCAGTGGTCACTTTTAAGAATACAATACTGCACTATTCTATTACAAAACTGAAGGCCAATGATTAGCTTCTACTCTCATAATCTATTCCATGTGAAAAATAATGTATGGAAATGTGTGGTAAGATAGTGTATGTAAGGAGTCACGAGACTGTAAAGCCCCTCAGGGTTTAAAATGTCCTATACTCAATATTAACAAATTTTACCTGCAACCTCAGCACTCACTTAGAGTCCCAGGAGACTGATATAGATAACATCTCACATGCGCCATGTGAGTGCAAACCGTCAGTTGAGGTCACCAGGGAACAAAGTTTGATAATTCAACCAACATGTGGAAAGGCCTCAGAGTCTCCTTTGGTAGACTGACAATACAGATAGCAGTTCAAACAATAAAAGTGTACATGTCACTTGATCACCTAGCATTGTCCTTGCTACTTTTGATGAGTGTGACTGTGTACTTTTTGATTTGTACAGGACTGAAGTTGCATCTGATAACAATAATGCATACTCTGCAAAACTCAACATGGAAACTCTAAGTTCTCAGTCATCCTCAGTTCATAACTGTAATACTTCCATGGGAAAATTCCAAACGAGCACAGCTACTACTGATGGAAGTATCAGGTATAGGGAATACGTACAGCAGGATGCATCCTAGAGAACTCACCCTAAAAGTGTTTGTTCTTAGGTTCATGCCACAACAGATAAGCGGTGGAGTAACTGTGGTCAGGGTCAATATATGTTTTTTACTGCTCATTGGTGGTCAACTACAGGTTCTTCACCAAAACCATCATCAAAGCAAACAAAATCCTGGCTTACATAAATCAAGAAACTGGGCACAGGTTGTCCACCGTACATCTAAACTTTCGAAAGGTGACATTTTAATAATTCCTACAATCTTGGGGTTTGGGCTTACTCTAATGGCACTGAGATTATTGCACTTGATCCAATGAAATGATTCTAGTAATGTCAATGAAGACCCATGCCCGTTCCAATGTAGTATTATTATTATTATTATTATTATTATTATATTATTAATTGTAATGGTAAATTTGCTATTTATATAGCACTTTCCTTCCAATAGTGTGCAAAGCACTTTATATATTTTGCAGAGACAAGGCAGCCATCGTGGGTGTACTCAGTTGCTGTCCTATGTAATCATTCAGTCTCTGCCCTATTGGAGCTTACAGTCTAATTTTATCCCCCCCCCCCCCACACACACACACACACTCACACTGGCGTACACAATGTACACTGCATCTTGTTCAAGTGCTCCTCGATGTAAACATCACATTATAGTCAAACCTCCTACCACTTTAGTATCATCCTTTTCAATCATATGAAAAGGATGATACTAATATATCATATCAATAAATATTGCACGCTTTTGACACGTATATGGATTATCATTATCCTTATTATAAAGCACCAACATATTACGTAGTGCTGTACATCAAGGGGAGTCACAATACAAATAAATAACATGCAATGACATGAGACAGAAGGTAAAGGTGGCCTTTCCACACGCACATACAGTAAGAGATGCGGGCAACAATTGTAGCTGTTGGTGGGGAAAGTGTATGTGGATATTGCAAAGCAGAAGCATTATCTGCCACAATAATAAAGCAGCTACTGGAGACTGGCATTTCTATGGAGTGTATGGTGGTGTAGTACACTCATAGGCAAGGGCTGGCTGGGCTGGGGGGCATATGACTCCCTTGATGGCCCCATAGTGGGCTATCTTGGGCTGGGTCACTGGGTTACATGCATTGATTTTTCTTTAAAATGTTCCTAATAGGATGCTGAGATTAGTCTCACCCCTCCCTCCCCCCGGGCTACAGTTTGGCAGTCCTCCCCTTGTGAGGGGTGCCGCGTGCACCTACCAATACTTCAGAAATGCTAGGCAACAGAGGTGGGTGTGCTCCGCAACAATACAACTGATGTTCTACTGATACTGGATTTGTTGTGAAGCCCTGAGGAGTCTCCTCTCCTTTAACTCTTCCCACCTTTTCTCTCCGCTTCACTTTTCTTTCCCCTCTTTCCTCCTCTTTACTCACTACCTTGAAATTTGTTAGTATGCTTGAAACCTATTGTTCGTTTTTTATTGTTTGCACTGCTTAAAATTGGAGGATGGATTGGATTATTTGTTTCAGACTTTTTCGTTGTGCTCTGCTCCATCTGCTGCACTTTCTCCTCAATAAAAAACAGAAATGTTAGGCACTCACCCGAGGAAGTGACCATACCCCCAACATGGTGTGACCATGCCCATTTTTGCATTTGCTCACATTGTCCCCGATTACTTTGAGAATAATGTTGATCAGTATATGATAGTTTATATTTCCAGCAAAACTCTAATGAAGAATGATGACATGGGCACTTTTTTTTGACGGGGAGGTGTCTCCCAAGTGCAAACTGTACACACAGTAATTTGTTAAAGTAAGAATAAAGCCATTATACATGTACAATACATCCCGCAGCTATATCTGAACAACCCAGGCTCTTTCCCTGTCCACAGTGGGCGTGAACAGGGGTGGATCAGCCATAAAACCTACCGGGACTTTTCTATTGAACCATCCCTCCCTCCTTCCTTCCCCCTACCTCTGTGTCTGGCTGCAGTCTCCGCACAGAGGTCACATGTGATGTACACCACATGAACGGTGCTGTCCAATATGTGCAGTGCGAGTAGTCTCCAGCAGCAGGAACAAGGTAGGTGTGAGACTGCTAAAGTGTGCAAAGGGAAGGGCTGCTAAGGTGTGTGAAGGATGGGAGGGGGCTGCTAAAGTGTGTGAAGGAAATGAGGGGATGGGGGTTGCTATAATGTGTGAAAGAGGGGAGGGGGCCTGCTATAATGTGTGAAGGAAATGAGGGGAGGGGCCTGCTATAATGTGTGAGGAAGGGGGGGTGTATGCTGCTAGAATGTGTGAGAAAGGGAGGATATGTTGCTATAATGTGTGAGGGAATGGGGGTTCTTAATATATTGTGTAATATGAGGGAAGGGAGGGGGCTGTCTTAATGGTACATGGGTGTGAGGTAGGCTATTAATTTAATGGTGGAGTTTAAGTGGGAGCTAATTATTTAATGGGTGCCATTTTATTTGTGGGGTGATGATGGGGCAATTTAATTTATTGGTCGGGCTATTTAATACTGGGGCCTATTTAAATTAAGATGGGCTAAAGGAACCTTTAATTTAATACTGGAGTGTTTTGGGGCTATTAACTGCATGTACGGCTATTAAAGGTGAATATTAATTAT
Organism: Mixophyes fleayi; assembly: GCF_038048845.1. NCBI lineage: Eukaryota > Metazoa > Chordata > Amphibia > Anura > Limnodynastidae > Mixophyes > Mixophyes fleayi. Next base: position 18,761,477 of record NC_134407.1, read on the forward strand.
TTAATGCCTCGGGATAGTTGTAGGAAATGGTTATATTAAACGTAATTAAATTAATTTATTGCTGGGACTGTGTGGAATGAGGGAAATGGGTCTATTTATTAAATGTGTATACTATTAATTTAATGTCAGGGCTGGTTGGAGGGAAATAGATCTATTTATCAAATGTGAGTGCTATTATTTTAATTTTGGGGCTGGATGGAGGTCTAATTATTTAAATGGGGTTGTTACTGACTTAATGTCGGGGGTGGTTAAAGTTTTCTAAATTTTCATGTACCCATTTTTTTTCCAAATAGGGCCTCCAACATTCCAGGATCCAGACAAGCAGCAACTGATCTAAAGAGCAGTCACTGGTGGTGAAAGTGACAAGAACATGTAGGAGAGAGCAGGACAATCTGCCAATTGTCCTGAATCTGGTGGAAAGTCCCGAATTTGGGTGACTGTCTCGCTTAGTCAGGATTTGGTCCACCTGAAAGGACAGTTGGGGGGGGGGGGAGGATGTCCTGTTTTACACTGTCCAGCTCTGGTGAAACTTTAATGGTTCTTGCATTGATTCCATTCTACCTTACACTCGCCTTCTACCTTACACTGGTCCCATTTTCAGATCACTTTGTTGAACATATGGCTAGTCCCCATTGCACAGACAATATAATTAATCTTTCCTCCAGTTCACTTACTATATCACCAGCAAACCCTTGGAATAGCTCTTCCCTTCACTTATGCCATTGTCTGCCAACCCTCCCTGAGCCGTTATTAATTCAAAACACCCATAATTACTGAGCACATGTAGGGTTCATACACAATTGTTACAAAGGAAGTGTTTACTTGCAGATGCTTGAAGCATTTCACCTTGGTGATGATCGCACTGGATAGCTGTTTATTATAAGGATTATTTTTAATGCGTTTTTTGAAACACACAGTACACATATTTATATGTTAAAAAGAGAGATTTGGCTGGTAGTTTGCATCTCATGACGTCAGGAGAAGATAAAACAGTGTGGTGTGGTGCTCATATGCTGCTCTGGCAGTCTGATTTTGTCAACATGTTTTGTAATAGTTAAACCTTCTAAACAAAGACAGATATGTTTCTATGAAGGGAATATTGGAAGTCTGAGCACAGAGGCATAAAGGATTCCTGTATTTTTATAACACAGGACTGGCAGCTTTTCCCCTGCATTGCTTTAGTAATGACCCACTGAGTATTAAGTCATCACATCTAGGTTTTCCTAAATGGCACTACAACCAACTTCCAGTAGTTGTAAACCCTGTCTACTTTTGTGTTGGCCCAACCTACAGTTGAATTGGTCCCGTCCACATGAGGCCACTTCAAAAATATTTTCCAGGGCCACTTTAAGTTCCCAGTCTGCACCTAGGTGCGAGCCAGTGGCTGTAGCCTATTGTAACTGGAAATAGCCTTGTGGTACTTGACTGAGCAGCTTGTTATGGGTTTACTGTTTCTTTCATTGTGAGATGCTAACTAAAAATAGTAATTTTAAAATAATTTTAAAAAATGCAGGAGCAAAATCTATTCAAATGAGCAGGAGCACACTGGAAACAGCAAACTACACATAGGCTAAAACAAGGAACTCTGTAAATTCTGCAATATTGCTAAACTAGGTAATTTTGGGGAAAAAAATTGTTAAGAATTTGGTGACAGTATTGAAGCCCATATGCAAACATCTATAATACAGTATATACTACCATATACCACTTCACAGTTTATATGGGTTCCTACATCAACATTCGAGAAATAAATGTATCAGCTATTGCACGTTGTTAACAAATAATCTAATTTTTTCAAAGCCTTAAGTGGCTTAGTAATATTCGGATTTTCATGTTTAGCCTATATGTAAGCTCCTGGCTATTTAAGGTGTGTTGCTGCCCATCTCAATGTAATGTATATTCACTCACTGCTGTGTAGCACCTTGGACTCTATGTTAAGTAATAAAGTTTGTGCGGACACGGCGTAGTTTATATAAAATAATGTTTTACATGAATTTCAAAGATATTTACTTGGTGAAAGCATACAAGCACATATCAACTACTTACTGGAACAGAAACCTTACTTTTATTTAGAGATGGGCGGGCTCAGTTCCCCGAGAACCGAACCCGCCCGAACTTCACCTATCCGAGTACCGAGCCGAACAGGCTCTGTACTCTCCCGCCCATTCGGATTCAAAATCGAGGGAAAACGTCATTGTGACGTCGTCAGATCTCAGAGCTCGGTTCTCGCGATATTTGAAATGCATAAATACTCGCCTCCACAGCAATCCATCGCCATTTGACAGAAGGAGAGAGCAGGGTTAGGTCGCAGGCAGCATTGGAGCAGGAACAGAGCAATTGTTGTATACCTTATTCTTTCAATTATTATTGAAATTCTTATAGCAATTGTTAGAGCAGGAAGAGAGGAGGATAGAGGAGGCATTTTTTGGAATATTTTGCTTTGTGGTGTCTCATATTCCCCAGTGTGAAACAACAATTTTTCTGGCTGCATAAAGTATTATCTAGCAGTACTATATATTTAATAGTTTGCACTACAAGTGCTTTGGGGTGTCCCATATTCCCCAGTGTGAAACAACATTTTTTCTGTCTGCATAAAGTATTATCTAGCAGCACTATATATTTAATATTTTTGCACTACAAGTGCTTTGGGGTGTCCCATATTCCCCAGTGTGAAACAATAATTTTTCTGTCTGCATAAAGTCTTATGTAGCAGCACTATATATTTAATATTTTGTACTACAAGTGCTTTGGGCTCATTAAAATGGATTCAAAGCCGTCCACATATGAGCAGGATCAGCAAGCAGGTGCTGGCACCAGTCCTGATGGTAGTCTTCCCTGTACGTCATCTGGTAAAGCCTATGTAAAAGTACATAGTCTTTTTAAATCAGGGAAAAAACACACCCAAAAAAAATTAAGTATACTTATAAGTATAAGTATAAGTGCAATCTACCCCCCAAATAGGAAAGGGACTTGGGGCATTTCTATATCAAGTACAGTCTTGAAAGGCTGCTGTTTTGTCAATTTCACGATAAGGGTAGGGTGTGATACACAGACAGACACCAAACTGCCTTTGTCCATTTCTTTTTATATTCTACAGTCTAGACCGGCTGCATTGTTTTCTATTTTACTACTAGTGGAGAGGGGGTCTAATACAGACTGACACCAAACTGCCTTTGTCCATTTATTTTTATATTGTTCAGTCTATGCAGGCTGCTTCTTTTCAATTTAACTACTAGTGGGTGGGGGGGGGGCAGGCTGATAAACAGCCACCAAACTACCTTTGTCTGTTTCCTTTTATATTGTACAGTCTATGCAGGCTGCTCCTTTTCTATTTAACTACAAGTGGAGGGGGTGGGGGGGATGCTCATAGACAGCCACCAAACTACCTTTGTCCATTTCCTTTTATATTGTACAGTCTAAGCAGGGTGCTTCTTTTCTATTTAACTGCAAGTGGAGGTGGGGAGGCTTATAGACAGCCACCAAACTACCTTTGTCCATTTTGTTTTATATTGGACCGTCTATGCAGGCTGTTTTTTTTCTATTTTACTACAAGTGGAGGGGAGGGGGGCTGATGCAGACGGAAACCAAACTGCCTTTGTCCATTTCTTTATATATTTAACTATAAGTGTAGGGTGTAATATACACCCAAAGACGATGGCTGCATTGCCAATAGGCTAAGATGGAGAGGAAGACAATCAGGTTTGTGTGCAGAATTAAGGACGGCCTACCAGGGATTAAACTGTTTTTTTCCTAATTTATTAGCTTTAGAATTACCTTACTTATCCAAGAAACAGGTGGAGCACTAAATTAGGTTAATTTAGGCCCAAAAAAATTGATTTTTAAACAAAATTGCAAAACAAAACCAAAACCAAAACCAAATAACGCAAGGGCGGTTTTGCCAAAACCAAAACCCGAAGGTAATCCAGATCCAAAACCAAAACCAAAACACGGGGGTCAGTGACCATCTCTACTTTTATTAAAGAATATTTTTGGTTCAACTGTATTTTTTCTGTGATGATACAATTTTGAATGTTGACAACTGTGGAACATACTCATTTATTTTTTTAACCCTTGAGAGAGTGCCACATTGTTTTATAATTTTATCTCAATAGTTATAAAAGCTATGGTAAGGGATAATTTATCAGGCAATATTTTTTATTGTGCAAGGTATTTTCTTGCAGCAAAGTGCCATTATACTGTGCTATTTCTGTTTAAGACATTAGAACTAGTAACACCTAATCTATTCTTTTAAACACTCTCCCAAACCAAACTATAAAATACGTAAACTACATAAAACACACATGCAAAACGAAAGATGAGAGGAGGTTATATTTGTGCTGCCCTCAGACAATGTCCATCTGCTGCCTCCTCCAGACCCTGTAATGAGGGTTGCCAAAGCCAGCAGTGTAACAATCCTCACTACAGTGAAGTGACTCAGGTGATTGTAGAGACACTTTGGGGGGTATTCAATTGTCAGCGAGATTTTAATTTTCGCCAGTTGTGTTAAAAAAAAAAAATCTCCCGTGGGTTTTTGCCGGCAATAGCGACCGTTTTGAGTTAGCGCAGCGGGAAAACTCGTGCAATTCAATTTAAAAAGAGAGAACGCTGCCCCTGAGCGTTAAAAATTGTGTTTGCAAGATTTTAGGGGAGTGAAGGGGAGTTTTAACGCTGTCATGTAAAACACAATAAAAGGGTTTTGCATACATTTCCATACATTAGATTGCATTTCACATTGATACACATTGATAATATCTACATTACAGTACTTTCTTTTAGCATATTTTTTTATTGAACTATTTTTTACCATACAATCATCTATACCATGTCAAAACACATTACTACATTCTATTTTGTACCAAAAATATACATAAATCTAAATAAATAGTGATTTTATTTTTTTAGTTTTTTTTTTTTTATTTCAATATTTTTCACAAGAAAATCAACTTACACAAGTTAGGCATTAGTGATAAACATAAGTTTAACTTTTTTTCCACATTTTTACATGATTTCCAATACTTTTCAGAGGTTTTTTATTTTTAACACACCTCAAGGAGGTGCGAGATAGAACAGCATATTTGCCTGTTTTACCACGTTAAATAACAATTGAATAGCTTTTAACGCGGCTGCCTCTCACACACCCTGTACTTTCAATAGACCTTCTACTGGAGTGCGAGAAGACCCTTTGATGAAAAAAAACGTAGCATTAAAAATCGAATTGAATTTCGAGTAAAGTTAAACCGCTCGAAATTGATAAAAAAAACAGCGTTAAAATGACTTAACACGCTCAAAAAAAACAACTCGCTGACAATTGAATATCCCCCTTCAATCAAGCTGACAGTCCAACACCGACAGGTAAGGACAAAGTGTGGGGGAAAGTATATAGACCAAAGCAGCGCCAGTATGTGAACAAGGAGGATGGCTAACATCCATAATTGAAACTTCAAGATTCATGTGGCTGATTGGATTCATTCAGAAGACATTGCTATTTTGCCTCATGGTCTACAGCCTGAAATTGTCCAGCCCGTGAGTTGCACAGCAATGTGATTGAATCCTGCTTACTAAAAGCCACCCTATATAACGATTATAGCAAACAGTCAGGTATTGGTCTGCCATCTTACTAGAAAAAGATGGAACATATTCTGGCAGTAATTTGCCATTCCTCCACACTTGCATGTGTTGTGGGTGGGGCTGCGCGGGTTGAGCACTAGCCACTGATCCCACTGTGCAGAGTCAATTTTAACTGCCTGCATGAACCTGTATTTGGTCCTTGCAGCTTTCTAATAGTGGGTCCACTACTTTTGGTGTCACCATTATACGGAGCAATAGCTGTCCCATTGCAGACAGAAATTTTTGCAGTTGCCAATCTTGCATTTTGTAGAGTTGTTGGTGGATGGTGATGGTGTCCATGCCATGTGTAGAGGTGTAACTCCTTACAATGGTACTACACACATTGCATGTAAACTTCATCAAATCCTTTGTGGTGCCTTCTCTTGGCAGTCTCAATTACTGCCAAGCCAGAGACAGTCATGAGCAGGAGTCTGGGTTACCAACATCTCTAAAAGATGCTCCAAGTATTAGACTTGGAACATCCATGCACGTCTGGGACACTCCAACATCAAATGAATCCTGCGAGGGGAAAAGGTATCTTTGGCATATGTCTGTTTCTATGTAACTTATGCTGTTGCAATAGAATAAACAGAAGGGACAATGAAGTAGCTAAAACTGCAGGTGCACTCCCAGTCAGACTAGCACTACCAAAGCTGTCTCTGACAGATGCTACAGCATAAGCAAGGTCTGCAACCACAAACGTGTCCACTTCTGTCACAGACAATGTTTGCAGAATGACGTGAATTAGTTTATTGTTACTAACAAGAGTGGTGCGGATGTTTTCAAACTGTCCCAGACACGAAAGCAGGCCACACATAAAAGCACTTTACTGTGATGGCAGGGTTCTCCTCAACTTTTGGACATGACTACCATGCAAAAACAAACAGTGAGCAAACAATACACTGTGACTTGACCACTGCACAAGTGAGTAAATCAACACATATAGCTCACTTCTTGTGAGGATAGGTCAGCACTTCATGTGCCTAATGAGCGCTCGCCTGGCAGAGAAAAAGTATGTCGCCCAGGAGGAAGGATAGAACAGTAGGCATAAAATACCAAATAAGCACTAGACACTACGCGAAGAAAGCAAATGTTTCCAGAACGGAAAGGTATTAATACCAAAGCATGGATATAGTTGAGAACATCTCTCCAAGCAATGAGTTGTGACCCGCAGAGGACAGCGCAGAGGTGCATGTTATGACATTTGTCACTGTGGACATCATTCAGACAATCTCCCATTACTTTGAGGACCACCTCGCCTGGATGTGATGTCCTTGTGCGATCAGGACAGTGACCTGAGTGTCTGCTCTCCTTGACATCTGATTACCCACTAACACCAGAACCCAGGACAGTTGTCACTTTGCCTTGCCTGGACTACCTTTCTGGGTGTCTGAGTTGCAGCCGATGGTTATGACAGATGAAGAGCACAGATCTGAAGGTAATCATGTACAATGGGTATAGTGTGTACACATGAATCGTCATGCTGATTGGGATTTTTTTATTTTTCCTGTCCTTAGTGAAATCGCTATAATTATCACATTGTTAGAATTTTCCTGTAGTGTGTACCCAGCCTTAAATGTTCATTGAGAAGAATTGTACATGATAAATTTCAGATTGCATATAGATTTGTAGAGAAGTGCTATTCTCAACTTACTTTTTTGATATGTGTGACACACCCACCCTAAAATGTACTTATAATGATAAACTTTGTTACATTCGACAATTTCTGAATGCCAGTTGAATATCTTTAGAAGTCCAAACATACACTATGCTACACATAAAGGCTTTCATAACAAACTGTATAATAAGCAACTTTATAGCCACAACTGCAACCCTGAGCTCACTGACTCATAGGTGAAACCATCATCTTGAACACTTGGATTACCCACCAGATCTTAGAAGTCAACACTGCTCACAGCCGCTGCAGGTAGCTTTAAAGCAGATGCTGCATTAACGTTGCTGATGGTGGCTTCAACAGAGGGTGCTGGTTCCCTAAACGTCCAACCTGCTTATCTGCGGTCACTGCTAACAAGGGCTAGAGGAGCATCTGGCCTAAGGCCAAGGCAGTTCCTATTCAGTGTTCTCCTAATTCTTACACATGTATAAAAAACGACCATACTATTCAAATATCCACAGTTAAAGCATGCAGCAAATGCTCCATTTCACACCCTCTCATTTGACCCTTGAATCTGTATTACTTGGTGGAAAGTTGACCAAGTCAATTTCCTCTTTGCACTGAGTTGTGTATGACCAGAGAAGAAACCTTCTAAGTCTCCTAGTTTTGATTAACAAATGACAGTACGCAGCAAATATTACATTTAACTGGTGTGATAGGGTCATAATGTCAGGTGTGCTTTTAGTTTTTTATTCTAAAAAATGACATCCATAAGAATACAAACTTCATTCATGGACATTCTTATAAGTTCCAAGGAGAAACTTGTGCAATTTGGGTTTATACATAGGACATTCTTATAAGTTCCAAGGAGAAACTTGTGCAATTTGGGTTTGTACATAGAACGTTATGTTTGCATATTATATGCATTTTCATACTGCTTATGACTACCTACAATGTGTACAAAATACGGCTGTATCTAGATTTTTGCATATTGTTGACTCCGCTTACAATAGGAGAAGTGAATTGGGGGCAGACATCCTTATCCCTACATCTAAAACGTCTTCCACAAATGCTACTATCTTTGACCTGGAGGCTTTTTTGCGCGAGTTTTTCATATGTACGTTCCGTGTACATATGCGTTCACATGAGCTCTAATATCAATAAATCCTTGAGTATCAATAAATCCTTGAGCAACCTACTATTCCAGGTTTTACTATGGTTGAAATGAATTATTAATTAAAATGAGATACAGAATACAGTTTCTGTGTGTCCAACCTATGATTTTCTTTTGCCATCTACCACAGTTGTACCACAGATGAAAACATGATTATCCACTGTAATCTGAAATCCTACTTCTATTGGTGTGTTTGAAGGCAATCCACCTGGGAAAAGGGATCATTGGCCCAGTAAAGAAAATGGAGCAACAATTAAACTATAAGCCAAATGCGTGTGTGTGCGTGCGTGTGTGTCATATATTTATTAAACAGATAAGCGAATACAAATCACACGCAGACAATTAACAATACAAACAGTATGACATTAAAGTTGGCTATAAAATAGATAAAAGAAATAGTTCACAGTCAAATCCAACTTGAGACATATGAATTGAAATGTAGTGAAAAAACAGTTACATCTTCCACTAAATCATTTTAAAACGGTAGAGAATAACAAAACCAGGGACGGGTAGGATTGGGTCCATGGTGCGTGGAGGCTGCTCTGTAACAGAAATGAATATGGCAAAACTAATGGAGGAAGTTAGTCCACCAACAGGGAGATGTTCTGACCTATGACTCAACCTGTGAGGGAGTGACTGATTATTTAAAGTTTTCAGAGTCTTTAAAGTTTAGCCATCCAAATCTTAGGCTGCAAAATTCTTTGTAGCGGTCTCTAGATGACATTGTTATATTGTCCATTTCCATGTACCAATCTAATCTATCCATCCATTATTTCAAAGAGAACGGAGGATCTTCTCCAATGTGGAGATAGCAATATCAGCTTTTCTCAAGTGTCTCAGTAAGAATTTTTTATATTTAGAGATCGAAAAAGTAGATATATTTAAGAGCCAGAACTCAGGACCGCCAGGTAACCCACTTCCCATAATACTCTCTACAGTTTTTATGACTTTCTGTTAGAAGGGCACTACCAAAGAACAGGACCACCAAAGGTGAAGTGGGATACTTATGGCCACTTCACATATAAAACAGTTGTCATCGACCTCATTAAACTTTTTGCAAAGTTGACTTTGGCAATGGTACCAGTGAGATAACACTTTCAATTGGGTTTCCAGATTGGAGACTCTGTAGGAACTAGATGTTTGTCCACTGTTTTTCATTTAGTAAACACTTTAGGCCTCTGGTGAGTTTAGGTTAGCCTGGGGACAGAGATGATTGGACTTCTATAAGTACATTTTTTATTAGTTTTGTGAGGGGAGGTCTCAGTGGAATGCTGGTGACAAAAGCCCAATTTCAGAGATTCAAGCATGTTTGCTAATTCTTTTACTTATCATCCTCAAGTACAACTACAGATAATGTCTTTATTTAGTGCTATTCTGCAATAATTCTTGAAAGTGTAACTTCACATGCATAAGAGACACATTACACACAGCATACAGTATAGGCCTACTTCTAGAGGAAACATCTTCACTTCACACAAACATTCTCTCCCTCTAATAATCTGATATTCATCAAATCCCACTGAAACAACTTCATCAAAAACTCTTTGTGTTTTTAGAAGCAGCTTTTTAGTTGCATAATGAAAGATCAAATATGCCATTTGTGTCTAAATAAAACAAATTGTGCACTATGGATTCATCAACACGAGCAGACACTAACGAGAAGACATTGTCTCATTGACTTTTCTGTGCTGCATATTTCATTGCAGCCCATGTGATCAGCATATGCAGCACGTTATAGGGATCAATAAATACATTGGCAGAAGTATTTACCCCATGGCATACTCATGTTGCATTCCATTTGAAACTAAAGCAATCAATCTACTCTTGTGTATGTATCCTTACTGTCATATTGTCCTCAACCCAGTTTATTTAAGTAACCAGAGTGTTGGGCTGGGAGAAATAGCATATCATTTGGATTTATCAAGAAAGACAAAAAGAACAGTAAATGCAATTTAGTCTATGGCAGGGTGAAATATAAAAATAATAAATAAACTAAAAATCATATAGTATTGTTAGCATCCAAGTGCCCTAATGCTCTCTCTACTTTGTGTGCTTTGGACCAAGAATACCTGCTTTGGACCAAGAATACCTGCTATGAATTGAAGCCAAATATCTGGTAAGTGGGTTTATAAACCAAAAACTAAGGAAAAGCTGGCACTACAATTGCCTTCACACTTTGAAAGTGAGCAACCGCCCACAGCTGTAAGAGGGTGGTGCTAACACCCCCAGAGAATGAATATAAAACAAAAGAATATTCAGAGCTGGGAGGAACTTCACCAAAGTGTATATCAATTGGTATAATATCAATCAATAAATGAAACAAATACATCCAAGTCTAAAAGTAAGATATACAATTTAATAACAGAAAAATCAAAACAATCAAATAAGTTTATACCCAAGACCCCCATTCTTGGAATGCATACAGTGGCTACAAGCATGCAGTGTGATACTAGCTAAAGGCAGCAAACGTAGCATTTTTATAAATAGAAAATGTGAACTCATGACATCTCTCTAGTTTTTGCAATAAAATAAGATTACTTACTTGTTACTGATGTTCTCCACAGATCTACTCTTTTGAACAATGCCGCACTTCCATGGACCTGGCAACCACTGATGCTGTACAATGTCAACAGTCTAAGAGTGCATTTGGAAGCATGTGTCTGCCAACATCAGCCCCTTTTTCCCCAAACGCGTTGATCCCATGCTACCGCCTTCAGTTTCACCTTTGAACGGCTGTTGGACCAAGGGGATCTGAAGATAAAGTGTAGTATGTTGGGTAAGTGCAGGTTTGTAGAGATGATCAATGCAGAGAACATCAGTCACAAGTAAATATAAAATGGAGGAACTGAGCAATTAAAATAGCGCTTCTTTCTAGATGAAACATTACACATTTATATTTTGAAACTGTGGAGAAATACTTTCATGGATGATCATCTGATTTTCAAACCATTATTATTAAGTTCTCTGAAGGCTTAAGGAGAGAATTTTAAAAAAATATGTTTCAGATGTAGCAAATAGTTCATGGAAGGGGATCTGAAACTCCAGATTAGAACGATTTCAAAATTCACTTTATTCAAGTTGGCTGGATTTTCTTGCAGACAAGTAGATGTTTTGAAAACCACTTAAATATTTGTTTAATTTCCACCAAATATAATGATAAAAATTGATAACAATGATTTAATAACCAAATGGGGGATACAAATCTTAAAACAAATGAGTAAAGTTGCCTTTTAATTAAAAGTATAAGTTTGATGAGAAATATATAAAGTCATTAAACGCATTCTTCTTTTGTTTTCTTGTTATATCCTAGCACAGTATAATTTAGGAATCATCAGGTTTTAAAGTAAATTAATTGGTCTGTGAGACTCCCCATTGAAATAATGTGCAACAGCCAAACAGACAAAAGAAGTATCATGGGACCAAACAAATTATGTTTAAAGCTCATCAATATTACCACCTACACTATACTGTGACATGCCAGTGAGACAAACTGAGGTGTAGATTTTAATATATTGGAAAAGCAGAAACTGTACATGAAGCATAGAAGTGTATCACTAATTAGATAAACCCAACAGTTACACTGGTCACATGTGATATTCCGGTTTATTGTGGCTGAATATCCAGTGGGTGGACACTAATATGTCATCAACAAAATCTCACAATTTGCATAATGGTATATTGTCATTGAAAATTAGTCACTGACTACTGTGTTATGACCAGTGGTCAAAGTGGAGGTGTATACGCTGGTATGTCATACTGCCTCTTCTCCTACTGCCGTCATTGTAACACTATCACATTCCATTCACTTACATTATACATATATATACAGTGGTAGAAGTGGGGTGTATACAGTGGTATGTCATACTGCCACTTCTCCTACTGTCTTCATTGTAACACTATCACATTCCATTCACTTACATATACAGTGGTATAGGTGGGGTGTATACAGTGGTATGTCATACTGCCACTTCTACTACTGCCTTCATTGTAACACTATCACATTCCATTCACTTACATTATACATATATACAGTGGTAGAAGTGGAGGTGTATACAGTGGTATGTCATACTGTCACTTCTCCTACTGCCTTCATTGTAACACTATCACATTCTAGTCACTTACATTATACATATATATACAGTGGTAGAAGTGGGGTGTATACAGTGGTATGTCATACTGCCACTTCTCCTACTGCCTTCATTGTAACACTATCACATTCTAGTCACTTACATTATACATATATATATATATAGAGTGGTAGAAGAGTGGGGTGTATACAATGGTATGTCATACTGCCACTTCTCCTACTGCCTTCATTGTAACACTATCACATTCCAGTCACTTACATTATACATATATACACAGTGGTAGAAGTGGAGATGTATACAGTGGTATGTCATACTGCCACTTCTCCTACTGCCTTCATTGTAACACTATCACATTCCAGTCACTTACATTATACATATATATACAGTGGTAGAAGTGAGGTGTATACAGTGGTATGTCATACTGCCACTTCTACTACTGCCCTCATTGTAACACTATCACATTCTAGTCACTTACATTATACATATATATAGAGTGGTAGAAGTGGGGTGTATACAGTGGTATGTCATACTGCCACTTCTACTACTGCCTTCATTGTAACACTATCACATTCCAGTCACTTACATTATACATATATATATACAGTGGTAGAAGTGGAGATGTATACAGTGGTATGTCATACTGCCACTTCTACTACTGCCTTCATTGTAACACTATCACATTCTAGTCACTTACATTATACATATATATACAGTGGTAGAAGTGAGGTGTATACAGTGGTATGTCATACTGTCACTTCTCCTACTGCCTTCATTGTAACACTATCACATTCCAGTCACTTACATTATACATATATATACAATGGTAGAAGTGGAGGTGTATATAGTGGTATGTCATACCGCCACTTCTCCTACTGCCTTCATTGTAACACTATCACATTCTAGTCACTTACATTATACATATATATACAGTGGTAGAAGTGGAGGTGTATACAGTGGTATGTCATACTGTCACTTCTACTACTGCCTTCATTGTAAAATCAAATTCCATTCACTTACATTTTCCATATCGCCACTCCTAAATTTCCACTTTGACCACTGGTTATGACCCAAATATTAAACAAAATGGTAATGTTTGAGAAATTTTCAGAGATACAATATTTCCATTACAATCAAAGGGGAGTATACTTTTTCAAGTGAGCTGTGGTCTGACCAGGATGATCAAAAATAAATAACCATTATTCTTAAAGGTAATATCCTAACTAGAAATCAAGCTGCAACTGCATAATTATCTAAGCCATAACAAAGCTGTCCTCTTGTTTCACTAAAGTCCTATAAATATAAAAATTATAATTAAATTTAAATTATGTACATCATAATCTATATATTTTATTACTGATTCAGCGCTCACTTGTATAAACTGATGATTGTGTTTGTACTTTCTCCCATTGGAGCTGATAACTGATAATGTAATATATGATTAGAGTGTCAACAGAATGGAGACGAGCAATCTACCAGTAATATAAGTTAAATAGGAACATATGTGCAATACAAAAGCAAACTCTTTTTCTCTCTACCTTTCTATCATAGCCAGCATTAATTTTTTCAGCAATTTGTGTTACAGTAGCTCTTCTGTAGGATAACGGATGAGTTTGTACGTACAAGCTTACGCAAATAAAACAAATTTTATCCCAGCTTCTCCAAAGGTCATATGGTAGAAACTTTCCAAAATCTGGTAGAGCAAGATATAGAAAATATCCCAGAAAGACAAACGCAAGACAGAATATATCTGAAAAAGAATACAAAGCCTTGAGGGATTTGAAGGAAAATATCATAATAAAACCTGCTTCCAAGGGATGGGTTATTGTAATCATGGATAAATTAAAATACATGGAAGAGTCCAAAAGGTTCAACTTATATAACTTAAAAAGGATCCAACTATATGGTATCAAAGTGAACTTCACGATCTCTTGGAGGAAGGTTTACACCTGGGGATTTTAATGAAAAAAAGAACTCGATCATCTCTACATTGAAAACCCAAGAAGATGGTATTTTACCATCTACAGAAAATACATAAAGATGTTAACAACCCCCCAGGGTGTCCTATTGCTCTATAATGAACTCCTTAACCTCAAATCTTTTGGGGTATATAGATTTTTGTCTACAGGAATTGGTGCATAAACAAAAGAGCCATCTGAAAGGTACAGCAGCCATTTTACAAATTGTAGAAAATATAGAATGAAGAGAAATATTAATTTTAGGAACATGTGATGCAAAATCACTTTACACCTGTATCCGACATGCAAACGGCCGTGCACACACGTACCACTATCTGTGTGGAGACATTATGAAGAATGAACAAGTACTTTTTTTTTATGAGTGGTATTGAGTTTATCCTCCAGCATAATTATTTTTGTATTATTCAATTTTTACTTAAAACTTAATTAGTTCATTAAAATCAGTGAAATAATAGTGATTTGTGTTTGAGTGAATAAATAAAATGTGATGATAAAGTTGCTTAATGCAGTGATATTTGCATTATATCGTTCAGTTCATATTATTTACTGAGGTGCTGTTTGCTTTGTGGATCATCAAATTGTAGATTTTCTTATAAAGATTATTGACCTTAATGTTTTGCTACATTAAAACATCAAATTGTTCAGACTGATAGGTGGGATTAAAATGAACTTCCAGTCCTTTCAATATATGGATAGTGGATCCAGTGTTAATACTACAACACTCCACTTCAAATCTCATTGATCTCCTAATGTTAAATGTTCTAATATCAAATATGGGTTAGATTACAAGATACTAACACTTTGAACACAGTCTATATTCTTCTCTTTCAATTACCTAGGTGGATACATTTGTTAGTAAATTACATTGTTATTATTATTATTATTATTATTATTATTATTATTATTATTATTTCTACGGCACCAGAGATTCCATATCACTGGATGCAGAAGCAAGTAATAAATAGATGAAGTAATAATAGAGAGGTGGTGTAGAGAATGAAGAGCAGAGGGCCAAGGACAGAGCCTTGCAGGACTCCAATAGAAGGAGTAAGAGGGGGGAGGAAGAGTTGGAAGAAGAAACGTTTAAAAAGCGGCCAGAGAGGTAGAAGGAAAACCAGGAGATAGCGGTTTTTGCGAACAACTAGGGAGTGAAGGGTGGTGAGGAGAAGAGAATGATCAATTGTGTCAAAAGCAGCAGAGAGGTTGAGGAGTACGAGAAGGGAGAAGTGACCTTTGGACTTAACTGAAAGTAAGTTGTTTGCTACTTTAGTGAGGATAGATGCAGTTGAATGAAGGGGATGAAAGCCACATTGGAGATGGTAGGTAGGAATCTCTTCCCACTCTCTTCTTGACCCTCTCTGATCTGGCTTTCAGACCCTCTCCGGTCTGGCTTTCCCACTTTCTCTCTAAGGTGGGTCAAACGATTGAAGACAATATATATGATAGCCTATTTCGTCCCCAAGTGTTTAAAATGTAACATCAGTGTTTGGCCATTAAAAAGAAATAAAAGTATTCACTTTACCCGTGTTCTGTTTCATTCTTTCACGGTGTATTGCTAACTGCCTTGTTAGTGCTCCACTCTATCTTTTGTCTTTGTGGAGCTAATGTGTCCTCTCTTAGTGATCTCAAACCCACAGTTGTTAGCCTAACAAAACATCCTATCCATTCACCTCTTTTGAGAACTTATACTCCTCATATATAATAGACGTACCCTGCAGTGTCCTGTGTAGTAGAGCAGAGCAGACTTAAATCCGTATTCTTCATTGCATATATCTTCAGATTCGCTCTTTGTTGAATTAGTGCATACGGATACTCGAATTACATGTGTTTTAAAACAAAAGCATGTTGCGCTAAGTATGCATACCTTGATGAATCAGGGCCAAGGAGCATAATGACCACACTTTGTAACACAATGACAGCAGGACATTTTCAAAATAAATCTAAAGATGAAGTGACACATTGGTTTCGTCTGCTGTAAATTGACGAGCTGACAAACATTTTAGTTGCATTGCTATCCAAAGTCAGAAAAACATATTGATGCCTAATACATCTTGAAAATTACACTGTTTAGGCTGTAAGAACTGAAGCATGTGTTCTAAAGCAAATATTAGTAACATTTTAAAATTGCTGGATACATCTGCCAAAACAGTGATTTGTGATTTCATTAGTTAAGCAATAACGGTTGGCTTTGGGATGTCTGTAGCGCAATAAACTAGATATGAGAACTATTCTAGTTTAGACTAGATGACAGATAAAGTTCAACAGAGCTTAGCTGCGGGCTACCATGTTTAAAAACGAATAAGTGTATCTGGCTCAAAAAACTTAAGTGAAGTACATAAATTATATCATTTGAAAATGAAGAAAGTACACGTGGATTTGAAACACATGAGGTTTCAGATATATACCATGTAGCACAGAAAACACACAAAATGCTTCTATAGACTGAAATGTATTTCTTAAATAAACTTTATCCCATATATATAAAAGAGCTTGATCAGAAGTGATTATTTGAGTTTTAACAAAACATGTTTTAAAGCTACATTCCTAGATAAGAAAATCACCCTTCCCTCTGCTCGCCTCACCAGAGACTTGGGGACTGATCCATGCAGCCATTTTTCCTGAGCTCCGTCATTCCTCTAACAGTGCCACGGACCAATTTGTTTATGCAACTGTTTATTTGTTTGTTTCCTTTGCATTATACATTTACTGATGGTATTCTATACACGGTTAGTTAAGAACAACTTCGATTTCTACCAAAGAGTAAGTGGTCCGTGTCTGATTTGTTGAGGATGTGTAAGCCTCATTTTGGGGAATTCAATTTTTACAGAAATCTCCACTGATTTTTTCTTTGTGCTCCATAGAGGTGTGAGGAAAAACGAGTGGAGACTTTACCGTAGTAACAGTAACAATGTGCAGCCGCGAGGAACATTTCGGCTAATTGAATTCCCTCCATTGTGTCTTTTCCTTCTCAATTGTGTCAACACACTTTTTTGATATGTTACAATCTGGAAATGTATGTAGGTTTTATATAGGATAAAGCATACATAATAAACAGGAATCTAACAAAGACCTAAGAACATTTTGATTGGCCCCACTGAATTTATGTCCAATATCATCTGTCCTATTTAAATGACAAGTAAAATTGATTATGTATAATTGAAACTTGAACAAATGTGTGTGTTAGTGAGTTTGTCTTATGTGTAAATTCACATACTATGAGATATTTGCAATTCTCTTATATTTTCTCATGTACAAAAGATAACCTATTATCCACTCTTCTCAGAAAATTTAACATCTGAAAGGTTCCCTGCAGTACCCTTCCATAGGGTTGTTATGTTTTTTCAGATATAAGAATGAACAAGATGCAAGATGTCTGTTGTCATCCTCATTTACACTTACCCTGCACCATTAATATCCAGTTATTCTGAATTAGCTTTCAGCCATGGGCTCCATATTGTAAGAAACTCTCAAAATATAGGATCATTTGTGAAAGGTTTAGACATCATTAACTAGTTGAACCCAGTGATTCCTTTATGTGGTCATAGGTTCCCTCCAATTTAGGCATAAAACATCAATATCTTAAGCAGTTGTTGATTCATTGACAGGCTGGACCCTCTCTTGGGACCTGCAACTTTACTGCAGCGGCTCTACAGATCCGTTCCGCCCCCACCTTCTATAGCGTACGTCCCGTCCCCCTCTTCCGTGAGGTATGACATCATACGGTCTTATTAGAGGGGAAGAGAAGAAGAGTCTGCCTCTGAAACACAGAGCCAGGTGGTAGAACATGAGTGTGTGGGGAGGGCCCTTACTGTAATTGTGGTGGATGTTGTGTATTCATCTAATGGTGAGGGTGTGTAATAATCATTTAATAGTAGGTGGGAAATATTAATTTATTGGTGAGGGGCAATTGACTTTATGGGGGGAACTATTTAACTTAATAGCGGAGTCATAGTAATGACTATTAGTTTAAGGTGGTTTGATGTCATTATTTAATTAATGCCATGATAGTTAGGGGATTATTAATTTAATGTGGTGCTGAGATTAGGGAGGGCTAATCAATGATGATAAATACCAATTATTTAATATTGGGGTAATTTTGGAGTTAATAGGTTTAATTATTAAATAGGAATACTAATATTTAATATTGGAGCTGATTGGGGGAATATAGGTATATTTATTAAATGTGAGTACCATTAGTTTAATGACAGGGCATGTTGGGAGGGCATAGGTCTATTTATCAAATGTGAATGCTATTAATTTAATGTTGGGCTGGTTTTGGGTACGGAGGCCTAATTATTAAATGTAGGTGCTGTTGATTTAACATCAGGGCTGGTTGGAGAGAGGGAAGCCTAAATGATTCACTCACTGCTAGACTTTCCATATTTTATGTATCCCCCTTTTTTCCAAACAGGACCTCAACATTCCAGGATCCAGACAAGCAGAAACTGAGCTTAAGAGACAAGTAGCCGCAGGTAGTGAGAGCAGCAAAAACAGGTAGGAGAGAGCACGACAGTCTTCCAACTGTTCTGACTCTGGTGGGGCAGTCCCAATTTTGTGTGACTGTCCCTCTCAATCTGGACTTGACTCTCCTGACTGCAATGATAGTTGAGATCTTTGTCCTGCTTCACATTGTCCTGCTTGTTAAGGACCAACTGTGTGTACTACTGTTAAATGCAGGTGGTTTGTTCTTAATGAACAGTATAGTGTGAGAAGGACATACATCCCAACTATCCTTGCTCCTACACTCCCTTCTATATATATATATATATATATATATATATATATATATATATATATATATATACCCACTCAAGTCTTTCAGATATTGGAACCTGTGCGACATACCTGCTAACTGTCTCGATTTAGGCGGGACAGTCCTGATTTAAGGGGAATGTCCCGCTATCCCTTGGATCAGGACTCTATTCTAGGGCAGTTGGGAGATAAGTTCCACAGATAGGTGCTCCTAGCAGCAACTGCTGCACGTGGCACTGAAGACCTTTTTTATGGATGTAGGGAGAGAGGAGGATGGGGACAGCCAATCAGATTGTGATGTGATCAGGTCTATGTGTAACATAACTACATCCCCTTTATTGGGCACATGCTTTCCCGATTATAGAAATGTAAAAGTTGTGATGTATGTATTGAAGAATAGCTAGAACTAAACTGAACATTCTACTGATCTGTTTATCAAATCAGACATGAATCAAATGTAACTGATGAGTAAAATCTTATTTTTACAGTACAAAAGAAGAAAATCACACAAGTAAAAACTCTCCATTAGCTAAGTGTCTGAAGAAGGCCAAACACATTAAATATTGACATGAACATGCTGTGCTGAGAATTGAGCTGCCTGAGAACACAGGTGATTCTTTTCATTCATCTTCTAAAGAGCTTTCACTTTGGTGTGAAGATACAAGTACAAGTTGTTTAAATTTCACAGAGAATGTTTTTAACGGAAAATATCTCTATCTTTATCAAGATAGTCCTGCTGAAGCGACACTGTTACAACCAGGACTCTGGCTCATAGGGGCTGATCTGTTGTGATAAAGCTCATTATTCTGGGGCTACTGCACTGCTGCATCTGATATATAAGTATATCAACAGGAAGCAGCTGGATGCTCCAAAAAGTAACATATCTTCCATTCTCATGACGTGGGCATTTAGCCAATCAAATTCTTCATGTCAGACGTGAGAATCGGTGTATAAAGTAAAGAGTATCCTTTTCCATCTGTCAGCACTTCTGAATTACCAATTTGAATCTGCTGGCTGATTAAATCCTTAAAAAAACAAAACTGAAGACTAAATTTACCAACAACTCGGATGAATACCTGACCTTTTTATCTGATCATTTTTTTGTAAATTGAGGATTTCCAATTAAGAGATGTAAGAGATGAACAACAGAATTGTTATCTGCAGAAGCTCATTTAGAAATGAATGAGGCTGTGTGATTACTTTTATATTATTATCCTATGTACTATGTAATTAAGAAGGTGTGCATTCAGAAAACAGCTGTAGGGACTGTGTAGAAAACAGACAACGCTGAATGCTGTGATACACCCAACATTTCCCAGATCTGAGCTTTCTCGCTAATAATATTTCTCCTTGCTGAAAGATAAATCTTGTGTGCTTAATATGTGCTCATACCATATAAACATTATTCTTAATTAAATTGAATTACTATGTAACCCAATGTTTGCAATATTTCTCAGTTTATGTGTTTATATACACAGCCACAAAGGTTAGTAACTTACCCATCAAGCAGCATTATAACATTCTTCTTTGGTCGACCAATATTGGGTCCATACAGATTTGCTTTGGAGTAAGTCCGGATAGACTGCAGTACATTCTTCAGCTGAACGTAATCCTTCCCTAGCTGACTGCCATTAACAGCCCGACTATTTAACGCCCTGTAATTGTTGGGTTCTGTGGGAAGGATATGACATTGTTATTTTAGAGAAAACATCAATAATATGTGGGTAAATCTTAAAATGCAAATATTAATCCACAACAAGGATGTATTCAGGTCTAGCATTACCATCGGCTGCTTATGGCTAAAATAAAGAAAGGTCGGTATATTTGAGGGAACCTAAGGCTACTGTCTAATTTTGCAAGTTTTGAGAGTCCGTAGGATGTAGGGTAGTTAATTTAAGAAATACTGATATTCTTAATTTTTACTGTTTTCTATCATAGTTCATCTTATAATGATTACAGTACTGGCAATGGTTATCGTTCAGAGTGTGCAATACTCATATTAAAAAGCTTTGAGTAATTGTGTAAAGCACAGAAATGGTGCCATTTCTATTAAATCCTAAAGAAAAACAGACATTCCCAGGAGGCTAGGTCACTGCATATAAAACCTAACGAGAAAATGTAATATAAAATAATACAGTATATTTGTACTGGCTTGTGTTTCCCTCCCCTATCTCTAGGAGATGCCGGGTGTGTTTTATTCTTGGTCCTGTTTTCTAATGAAATATCTTGCTTTTTTCACCTACACCTATGTATGATATTATATATATTTATATTGTATATGTATATATGTATGCTTTGCATTTCAGTTGTTGTGTTTGTTGCCCTCTGTGAATCCGTCTATCTTATGTTGGGTGGTGTCTTTGATAGTAGGCAGCCATATGACAGGAGCTGTAATGTGTGCAAGGTGGATCTCATGCTTTATTGTAATCCTGCTCTTTGCAAATAAACTGTAGAAGTGATAATAAATGAGGTCTTCAGAAAGGAGAACAGATTCGCAGGAACAGGTGTCTCTAGTCGACCACTAAACGTAATGGTTATTATTCTTGGTCTGATGCCTCCATCCTTCTTCCACTTAAAAGCAGACTAGGAGAATGAAAAGTGTTCTCACGTTGTAACCTCTCCTGCCCTGTGGGTGTGAAGTAAAACAACCTGACAAATGCTAAGGTGATGTTTCAACGAGCTCACAAATTATTCAGCTTTGGAAAGAACTTCACTTGGATATCATTAGCTCAATCTGCCCAAAATGCTGGTGTTTGTTTTATGATATTTAAAAATCAGCTGCATGTGTATGTGTTACATCAATCTAGAAATCATTTGTTCCTATCATTAAGTCTCATGAGAAAAACAGTGAGACAAGTTTTGTTTAATATTTCTTTGCTTACTACTGGAAAATCTTAGCACTGTAGAGCAATCTGTAACATGATGGGACAATTAAAGGATAACAGCACACATTGTCTGTCTAGTACCATATTCCTCTGTTCTCCAGAGGGTCTCCCAGAACAGGAACTATGGACATCACAGGTAGCACCATTTCATGTGTTTACATTATAATGCATTTCAGGGAAGGTGTACAGAAGTAAAAATGGGTGAAATAGTGGGTGCAAGAGGAAAGCAAACTTTTCCTGAGTCGCATATTTACAAACTACCTGCATTTATTGGCGACTATATGACCCTGATGAATATTTTTTTTTTCTCATAACATTCACATATAAAATGCAAACATGTAGAATAATGCAAACCCATATGTTTTACTGAACATCTAGCTAAGCAAATTAGTAAAATATATTTTTCCTTTAAAGAGTCAAGTAGTGAGAGGCAGTGCAGAGAGTTGTCGGAGGCTTATTTAGTATATTGTCCTCTCACTTAGTGGTGTAAATGTGAATATACAACTTAAATAGCAAAATCAGCAGTGGGACTACTGTCACTGCAATGGGTGTGCCCGCCACTAAGCCTGAAGGTGAGGACAAAACGTGATCTCCCATTCTCTCCGAGACCCCTGTTCCCTCCCAAGGCTTACACTCCGCTCTCTCAAAAGTGCAAAGCAGAGGCCTCTTCTGAACATGCGGGAGGTGGCGGAGGCCGCCTGAAACTTGAGCGGCGTCACCAGGTCCTTACCCATATTTAGCTTGGGGCCCGGTAATGCAGTGTTCTGCCCCAGAGCAAAGTTCTTTGATGTACAGTGAGTCACAAAGTCTCAGGTTAGTCTAGTGAGTCACTACATGCACAGATAAATATACACTTATTTTAGGAGAGGGGACTTTGGATTCACAAACTAAAGGTTTCTATTATTATTCTTGCTGCATTTCAGCAAATGCAACAGAGCAGCAGACTGATTTCAACAATGCAAAACAGCTATGTGCTTACACCCTTTTATCATCAGCACCAGTTACCTGGTAACAAAAAATCACTGTATTGTCATCCAGTTTCCTGTATTTGATACACAATAATGCAGGGGTTGACATGTATCTATGTACTGTATATATACAGTGTTATGGCCACCAGTGTGGCATAAACTTGTAGAACTAGCAGAAGAGGTCTTCACCTATAGCAGCTGCCTTTCTCGTAGACACTGGTTACGCTCACAGGTACTCGAATGCCACCAGGTCTTAAACTCAGTGTAGTACAAGTTTATGGTCACACAGGAACAGGAGGTAATACACGGAGTAAGGACAGGCCAGGGGTCTGCCATCAGGGCAACGATGGTAAAGCCTGGCTGGCCCGACAGAGCGCAGGCGCAGAGGTCTGGTACAAGCGGGACCAGGACCACAGGCAAAGGCTCAGAGTTCGGGTACAGGCAGAAGATCCGGGTCACAGCAAAGGTTCAGTGTCCGGGTACAGGCAGTGGTCATAAACTCAGTGTAGTACAAGTTAATGGTCACACAACGACACACAGGAACAGGAGATAATACACAGAGTAGGGACAGGTTAGGAGTCTGTGGTCAGGGTAACGATGGTAAAGCCTGTCTGGCCTGATGAAGCACCGGCGGAGAGGTCTGGTACAAACAGGATCAGGACCACAGGCAAAGGTTCAGAGTCCGGGTACAGGCAGTAGGTCAGGGTCACAGGCAAAGGTTCAGAGTCCGGGTACAGGCAGAAGATCCGTGTCACAGGCAAACGTTCAGTGTCTGGGTACAGGCAGTGGTCATACACAGGAAAAGCAATCAAAGGTTAAACACCAACACAGCACAGGAGCAGGTAGCAAACTGGAACAGAAAGCTATAACCAGCAGTGAGGCTCAGTCCTCACTGCCTTAAATAGTACTAAGAGCCAATCAGGGAAAAACCCTGCAAATATCCCCAGGAGTTGCCTAAATAATTAGCAGCGCTGGTGGCCAATGAGGATGCAGTGCCCAGCTGCACAATTAGTCAGGGCTGCAACATAGGACATAATCAGCCGAGGCTGTTTGACAGCTGGCCCGGCGGCAGGTAACCTCAAGCGTCCCGGTCCCTCGTCCTCGTTGCCTAGGCAACAACCGGGACGCCCCGGTCGTCATGGAGATGGCCGGGATGCGACCAACAGGAGGAAGAGTCAAGGCGGTATGCCCCCCTTGAGGAGGGGTCAAGGAACCCTGACATCCAGGCTTCGTGGGAAATTTCCTAAAAAATTTCTTAATGAGCTTCTCAGTGTGGAGACGCCTCTGCAGCACCCAACATCGCTATTCCAGGCCATAGCCCTTCCAATGTACTAGGAACTGGACCTGCCCTTGAACTTTTCTTGATTCAAGAATTCTTTCCACAATGAGCTCATGATCTCCATTCACAAGCAGAGGCTGAGGCCTATTTGAAGAAGGCTGATTGAGCTTGCTAGGAGAAACAGCTTTTTTCAGGAGAAAGCAATGGAAGGTGCTAGGAATATTTAAGGATGGTGGTAGTTGAAGCCTGAATGCCACAGGGTTAATATCTTTCTCAATCTTAAAGGGTCCAAAAAACCGGGGTCCCAGTTTCCATCAGGGTTGTCTCAATTTGATGTTTCGTGTAGACAACCAGACCTGATCTCCCACTTTCAGTAGACAAGGACCACGATGACAATCAGCAAGGGATTTGGACTTGCAAGAAGCATGACGTAGTGCAGAGTGTACCTTTTTCCAGATGGACCTTAGTCAAGATGTAAAGGCAGGAGTCCCGGAACCATTAGCAGAAATGATAGAGGAAATAGAATTCGCTTTCGGGTGGAACGAGAGGTTACAGAAGAAAGGAGATGTAAGAGTTGCAGAATGGCAAGAGTTATTATATGCAAACTCTGCCCAAGGTAAGAGAGAGGACCAGTTGTCATGGAACTTGGATACATATATGCACAAGAATTGTTGAAAGGATTGATTGGTTCTTTCTGTCTGACCATTCGATTGTGGGTGGTAAGCAGAAGACAAGCTGATTTTGAGCCTGAGAGAGTTGCAAAAGGACCTCCAGAATTGCGCCATAAACTGGGTCCCTCGGTCCGAGACAATGTCTTCCGGAAGACCGTGGAGACGGAAAATATGTGCAATGAATAATGCAGGCAAGCTTCTGGCATCCAGTAGCTTGGATAATGGTACAAAGTGTGCCATTTTGCTGAAATGGTCAACGACGATCCAAATGGTGTTATGACCAGAGGACCATGGGATATTGACAATAAAGTCCATTGAAAGATGTGTCCAAGGCTTGCTCAGGGTAGGCAAGGGTATCAATAGACCAAGAGGACGGTTCCTAGAGGATTTGCTTCTAGCACATTCTGGGCAGGCACGGACGTATTTCTCCACATCCGAAGACAAGGTGGGCCACCAAATCCAGTGGGATAGTATTTCGATAGTCCTATGAATTCCTGGATGACCTGCCGAGCGATTGTCATGGCATTCAATGAGAACTGACTTCCTCAGATGCACCGGAACAAACAATTTATTTGTAGGAGTCTGAGCTGGAGCAATCTTTTGGAACTGGCGGAGTGTGGCTCCAAGATCTTGAGTTAGAGCGATATGAATGGAGGACGAGGGAATAATAGGTTGTGGGTCAGGAGACTGAGGATGGCATGCAATGAAACTCCGAGACAAAGAACCAGCTTTGGTGTTCTTTGAACCTGGACGAAAGGTGATGATGAAGTTAATCCGGGTAAAAAACAAAGCCCAGCGGGCCTGCCGGGGAATTAGGGGTTTTGCAGTCTGGATGTACTGGTGGTTTTTGTGGTCAGTGAAGATTGCAGTGACATGGATTGCTCCTTCTAACCAATGCCGCCACTCTTCAAGGGCCCACTTGATGGCCAACAATTCACAATTTCCGACGTCATAGTTGATCTCAGCGGGCGAGAATTTCCTGGACAGTTAGGCACAGGGATGCAATTTTTTTACTTTGAGGATCTTTTTGAGAAAGAATGGCACCTCCTCCAGCATCCGAGGCATCCACTTCCACTATAAACGGGAGTTCTGGGTCTGGGTGCCTAAGAACAGGTGCAGACGTGAAGGCGGTTTTAAGGGCTGAAAAATTTGCCAATGCCTCCGGAGACCAATTAGCCGTGTTAGCACCCTATCAGGTGAGGGCAGTGATAGGAGCCACCAGGGAAGAAAATGAGCGTATAAACCTTCAATAGCAATTGGCGAAGCCAAGGATTCTTTGAATTGCTTTCAAGTTAGTAGGAAGGACCCAGTCCTGAATTTTCTGAACTTTACTGGGGTCCATGGAGAAACCAGATGATGTATCCTAGGAAGGCCACCCTGGCGTAATTTTTCCAGAACCTCACAAACTTGTTGGCGGTGCTGAGACAGGGATTGAGAGTAAATTAAAATGTCATCCAGATACACCCCTACTGTTTTTCCCAGGAATTCACGTAAGATTCGTTGATGAGGTCTTGGAAGACTGCCGGGGCGTTGCACAACCCGAACGGCATCACCAGATACTCATAATGTCCGGAGTGAGTATCGAAGGCTGTCTTCCACTCGTCTCCCTCTCTTATACGTATTAGGTTACAGGCACCTCGGAGGTCGATGTTTGAGAATATGGTGGCCGATTTGAGCTGGTCAAATAAAATGGAAATTAATGGCAAGGGATATGTGTTTTTGACCATGATTTTATTCAGGCCACGATAATCTATGCAGGGTCTCAGGCTGCCATCTTTTTTGGCCACGAAGAAACATTCAGCTCCTACTGGAAATATGGAAGGGCGGATAAATTCTTTCTTTAGGTTCTCCTCCACGTACTGGTCCATAGCTTGGGTCTCTGGGAAAGATAAAGAATACAGACACCCTTCACGCAATTTAGAACCAGGTACAAGATCAATAGCACAGTCATAGTCCCGATGAGGCGGGAGAGAGTCAGCCTTCTTTTTACAGAACACATCACCAAAGTCCTGGTAGGGTGCAGGTAACAATTCCGGATTAGGCTGTAGAACTCTAAGAGGTAGGGTCAAGCATGTATAAGAGCACTCTGGACTCCAATGGATGATCTACCCCTTCTTCCAATCAATGAGGGGATTATGACTCTGATGCCAAGGATACCCCAGAATCAATGAAGCAGAGGGACAGGTGATCATAAAGAATGAGAGCTCCTCTGTATGGAGGGCTCCTGCAGATAAGCGAACCAATGGAGTCTTAGCAAGTATTCTATCCCCAACCAAGGGGTTACCATCCAAGCCACAGGTGGTAATGCTCAAACACAATTTGACATCAGGAATACCAAGTGTCTGAGCCAAAAGTTACCTGCTGCACCACTATCGAGGAAGGCTGACATAACTGTAGAATGAAGATTAGGCGTGCAGAGACTAATAAGGAATTTTCTGAAGAGATTACTTGGAAACCTAAGTGCACATCTTCACCAACGCTTAGGTTTAGGCGTTTCCCGACTTGATAGGGCAGGAACAGACTAGGTGGCCCAATTGACCACAATACATGCAGAGACCCAGGGAGTGGCATCTGGAACGTTCTTCAGGAGGCAGGCGGTAAGCGCCCAACTGCAAGGACTCGGGAGTGTCTGGAAAGGCAGAACAAGACTTCGGAGGACTCTCTCTCAGTTTTCCTCTCTTTGATTCTGCGATCAATTTTGATAAGAAGTTGCATCAACCTTTCAAGTGAGGTTGGTGTAGGATATTGTACTAAGGAGTCTATGATTTGTTCCGTAAGGCCTAAGTGGAACTGACTCCGAAGTGCCGGATCGTTCCCTATCGGTTGACCACCATCTGAATTCTGCACAACATTCTTCAGCAGTGCGATGTCCTTGCCTCAATGCCAGAAGATGAGACTCAGCTGAGGCCACTTTGTCTGGGTCGTCATATAGCAGGCCTAGGGCCTGGAAAAAAGCATCCACGAATTGTAAGAAAGGACTCGCTGGTGGAAGAGTGAAGGCCCAGGACTGGGGGTCGCCCTGGAGTAAGGAAATAATGATACCGACTCTCTGCTGTTCAGAGCCAGAGGAGCGTGGTATCAGACGAAAATATAACTTGCAACTCTCCTTGAAGTTGCAGAAGGAGGATCTGCATCCAGAAAATCGATTGGGCAAGTTCAATTTTGGTTCTGTAATGACGCCAGAGGAGGCCTGTTGAACCTGCGGGTTTCTGGAGGACTCTTCTTGTGCTATGAGATAAACTCTGTACAACTTGTGACAATGCCTGGATCTGATTCGCTAAGACCTGGGCTGGAGAAAGGTTCTTCTCGCGGTCGTCCATGACAGAATTACCTCCAATCCTCCCCGGTTATAATATTATGGCCACCAGTGCGGCATAAACTTGTAGAACTAGCAGAAGAGGTCTTCACCTATAGCAGCCTCCTTTCTTGTAGAGACTGGTTACGCTCACAGGTACTCGGATGCCCTCAGGTCTTAAACTCTGTGTAGTACAAGTTTATGGCCACACAGCGGCACACAGGAACAGGAGGTAATACACGGAGTAGGGACAGGCCAGGGGTCTGCCATCAGGGCAACGATGGTAAAGCCTGGCTGGCCTGACAGAGCGCAGGCGCAGAGGTCTGGTACAAGCGGGGTCAGGACCACAGGCAAAGGCTCAGAGTTCAGGTACAGGCAGAAGATCCGGGTCACAGCAAAGGTTCAGTGTCCGGGTACAGGCAGTGGTCATACACAGGAAATGCAATCAAAGATTAAACACCAACACAGCACGGGAGCAGGTAGCAAACTGGCTCAGTCCTCACTGCCTTAAATAGTACTAAGAGCCAATCAGGGAAAAGCCCTGCAAGTATCCCCAGGAGTTGCCTAAATAATTAGCAGCGCTGGTGGCCAATGAAGATGCAGTGCCCAGCTGCATAGTTAGTCAGGGCTGCAACATAGGACCTAATCAGCCAAGGATGGCTGATCCTAAACAGTCCTGCGCGCTTGAGGTTGCGTGCCGACGTTCCTGGCCAGCTGTCAAACAGCCGGGCGTGGCAGCAGGGAACCTCAAGTGTCCCGGTTGTTGCCTAGGCAACCGGGACGAGAGAGCCAAAAGTGACGCCCCTATCATCATGGAGACGGCCAGGACGCCACCAACAGGAGGAAGGAGAGACTTTGCCTTATTCCATTCTGCTGTAAGTAATTGGCAGCACATAATATTGGTTGATTGGAGCAGTGACAGCCAGTAAGCCAAGACTTCTACTCTCACTGACAGATAAGCTCCTGGCCCCAGAACCATTAAAGTGAGAACCATGTTTTAAAGGACAAATTGCTATGTACTTCCACATTTGCAATCTGAAATCTCTGTTACATCACATGGAACGTCACAGGGCTTTTCATGCAATGTAAAACGCCCCTATTAAATGTTATTCCGGGCGAGGCCATTGCAGCACAGACATTGTTACAGACATTAAAGTGCACACTACCTCTGATCATGAAGGGTCAGTACTCTAAAGCCATTTAAGATGATCCTCTGTGTGCAAACCAATTGTATGCTACCAACTAATACTAACTAATATACTCATTACTACTCCTGTTTAAATATTACTGTTATTTAGAAGTCCCTGTATTCATTGTATATACTTAATTAGTAGCCAACAGTATGATCAGTTTCCCTGTAGCTGCATTCTGTAGATGGTATCTCTTGCAGAGTTAAGCAAGAAATCTCACAATGTTTCTTTGGTTTACACGACTGATGAGGATTTCTCTTACTCACCATTTCCCAATTCCCATGAAATGTTGTACTTCTTGCTGGCGCTGTATTTTAGTAAGCTGAGCACGCTGGAGCTGTTCCAAGAATTATCTGAGTTTCGCCGAAGAGCATTCAGTCCAAAAATCAGATGAAGTCCAGAGCAGTCAACAAAGTTATAGAGTTTGTCAAGAGACCTGGCTGGGAGGAAACAAAAAGCTTGTAATGCATACTAGCGTTTCAATAGAAAACCCAACAGCAATTTAGCAGACATGATAAAGAGATTAAATGCATTAGCCCTGGGTTTGCTCCTGTTAATGTCTTAGGCTGTAGCACTTATGTATTTATTGGACCTTGCACAGTAATGGCATTCCAGCAATGTGATGTGTTGAGTGTCCTCTGTATATGAAATAAGGGGCCAACTTCCCTCTTCAGTAAATACATATTTGCCTCAACTTGCTAATAGGTTTAATGCCGCAGTTCAGGCTCAGAATTCTTTTAGAATTATGTGGGATACTACACTATAGTGTGTAAGTGTAAGGATAATAATCAAACAACTGAGTAACTGCCAAGGACTTCATTTAGACTTAGGAGCAAATCCAAATAAAGGATGAAAATTTGAACCACACAATTCTATTGGTACAAAGACAAACCATGTAGTGAGGCAAGGGGCAGAGAAAATACTGGCTGCTTTTGCATGTATCACTTAATGTACATAAATATTTAGGAGCTTCATTATTGCACTGCAATTTAGACTTGAACTAGGATGTATCTCCTCCCAAATCTAAATCTGTCTGCACATTTTAAACTGTCCCCCCTGCAGCAAAATATTTACACCTAACTCTAAATTAGCCCCAAAGGGTTTCAGTGGGACAAAGCTTTAACATGAGTAGAAAATTGACTAATAAAGCTGATGGGAAATGGACATGCAAATGATAAAAATATACTGTATTTTTTTTTTAACCCACAGAAAACAGTTGGGTATTACATTCATAGGTCCAGTTTGCATTAGAATCATCAAAGTCTAAATCAGATCTGTCTACTGTGGGTTGCAGCAAATTTGTCTTATTACAGTGTAAATGTTATGCATTTTTTTAAAGCTTTAATTATTATCTTCCTATTGGTCAGCTCAGTCACGCCCATGCTGTGATCTGCCAATCACAAGTCATCTATCTACATTTGTACATTTCCTACTATTTGTTTATATCATAGAAAGGTTCTGAGAAGCACAGACAGTATGCTCCTACCTGTACATTGGTGCTCAGATTCACTCAGGATTTCATACCCTCTCAGAAAAATGTCTAACTCAATGCAGACATTTACCAAGATAAATAAATATACATAGAATAAACTACAATATACAGCTGTAACAAATGCTTCGTGTAACACGTTGATTAATTTGTTGTTTGCTCTGATACTTGTTTACTGTGTAGCTACGCTGCAGTGACTGAATGTATATTACATTCAAATGGGCAGAAGCACACCTCAAATAGCCAATTACATACATATAGGCTAAAAGAAAGTTATCTGAATGCTACTAAATCAAGTAATGCTTTGAAAATCTTAAGATTATTTGTTATCAATGTGCAATAGCTGATAAATTAATTTATCTAAATGCTAATGTAGACACCCATATTTTCAAATAATGACTTAGTTAAGCAATATTGCAGCACTAACAGAGCTCCTTGGTCCGCCATAAATAAAGTACAAGGCACCAGCATCAGAGCCATAACTTAGAATTCTAGCGTCCGGGGCAAGAAAGACAAATGCCGCCACCCCATAGCCCTCAATTTTAACTAAATTCATCTAAAATATTCCTAAATTGTGCCCCCCTTCAGTGTTGCGCCCCGTGCAGTCGCCCCTGTCGCACAGCTCTAGTTACGGCCCTGCCAGCAGTAGCAAGGCAGCCTCAGCTTGCTGTGTCAGGCAGCAATACTTCTCTATACATACACTATTTTTATAATCTACCAAATATTTTCCCCCCAGTTATCAGTAAATAGTTGCTAGCAACTGCATGGACATTTTTATATTTTTTTGTGAAAAATGAGATTATTTAATGGTGTCTCATCTCCGT
Source organism: Mixophyes fleayi (assembly GCF_038048845.1). Lineage (NCBI taxonomy): Eukaryota > Metazoa > Chordata > Amphibia > Anura > Limnodynastidae > Mixophyes > Mixophyes fleayi. The sequence continues at coordinate 18,793,290 of NC_134407.1, forward strand.
TATCTTTTCTTAACAGAACTAGACTGTCATCTGGATTCTATCTCCTCCAGACCGCTGACACCTGATACATTAAAGGACTATGTGAACATCAAAATCATAGATGATGTAGTCCAGCTCTCTCTTTATCACCACTTACACCATCTCCAAAAGATTATGAGTGGACATAAATAATGTCTAGATAATACTGTAAAAATTTACACTTACTACGCATATAACCACTTTAGATCTGGAGAGTCACTGGGCTATAGATTAAAGTTCTTCATGTTTGGCAGCCAGGAAAAGGGCCAGACATTGACTGGATCACATCACACTAAAAATATAGCTCCCATGTGCAGTATACAATCTATACAATTCAAAGAGTCAAACTGTATGTTGTTCTATGCCATGTTACACACACATTGTAATGGATTTTTCCAAATTATATGTCTAGATAATATTAATAAACATTTTTACATTAGTATGAAAGTTTACCTACACTGTAACAGTCAGATGAAAGAACAACGCAATGGGATAAACAAACTAAATAAAACTCAGTATTGTGACAGGGTTTGGCAGGGGGGGAAGAAACACTGTATTAGGTTATTTTGCTACACGTGGGGCATAAGATTTCTGTGTATTTATAAAATTGGCTAATACGAAACAAAGTAGGCGGCATGGTGGCATAGTGGTTAGCATTGCTTTTTCACAGCGCTGGGGTCATGAGTTCGATTCTGAAAAGGGCCCTGTGTGAAGACTTTATGTTTTCCCAATGTTAGTGTGGGTTTTCTCCGATTTCCTCCCATAGTGCAAAGATATACTGGTAGGTTAATTAGCTTCTGAGAAATTGGACTCTAGAGCGTGTGTGTCTGTGCTATAGGGAATTTAGAATCTAAGTCCCAATGGGGACTGATGTGTATGACTACATATTCTCTGTACAGCGCTGTGTAATATGATTGGCACTATATAAATATAACCCTGGGTGTGTTTGTGCACAGGGCCGTCTTTCCCCCCTGGGCACGCTGTGCAATTGCCCGGGGGCCCCATAGGCAGGGCCAAATAGGAAAAAAATCTATTCACCCATGTATCAAGGAACAGCTGTACAGCATGTTTTTTAATGTTTTAAACACTGATTTTTGTTACAGGTAGCAATAAATATAAACTTAGTTTTATTTATCATTTACATTTTTATTCCTGTGAGTGGTTGTGTAGGTAGGGTCCCAAGTGCGCTGCTTTGCCTGGGGGCCCATAATGTTGTTATTATGGCCCTGTTTGTGCAGTAGGAAGATAAATGCACACTATGGCCTATAACAGTCATTTATCAACATGCCCAAAATATCATTATTGGGCTCACACTACAATATTGTGACACAAATAAAAGTTCTATGCTGTTATAGGTGTTTTCATTTTATTTCTATTTTTTAAACTACTTCAACATTACACTACAACATTAATATTTTCCCTGAAATATATTTTAACATGTGCTTTCAAACATATGGTACTTGGGCTATTCCTGAACCTCTTGCCTCAATGATGTATATATGCAAAAAAAGTAGGGATGTGCACCGGCGACTTTTGAGGTCTCGTGTTTTGTGTTTTGGATCCGGATTTTCGTGATGTTTTGGGTTCGGATTTGTTTCGCAAAACACCTGCCGAAAGGTTTTGGTTCGGATTTAAGGTTTCGGATTCGGATTTTTTTTGAAAAAAAACTAAAAAAAGTGTAAAAATCTAGTTTTTGGGCTTATTTTCACTCCTACGCTATTATTATCCTCAATAACATTCAATAACAATCATTTCTACTAATTTAAAGGCTAACACCTCACAATATTTTTTTTTTTTTTAGTACAAAACGTTGCAACGAGGTATCTTTCTGGACTGCGTAGAGGAGTGTTCCCCACAATATAATTAAAAACCCATCAACTGGTCTGAATTACACCCAAAAAAAGTATCTGGACTGCGTAGAGTAGTGGGCACCACAATAAAAAATATATAGAAAACCTTCAACAGGTCTGAATTACACCCAAAAATAGTATCTGAACTGCGTAGAGTAGTGGGCACTGGGCACCACAATAAAAAATATATAGAAAACCTTCAACAGGTCTGAATTACACCCAAAAATAGTATCTGGACTGCGTAGAGTAGTGGGCACTGGGCACCACAATAAAAAATATATAGAAAACCTTCAACAGGTCTGAATTACACCCAAAAATAGTATCTGGACTGCGTAGAGTAGTGGGCACTGGGCACCACAATAAAAAATATATAGAAAACCTTCAACAGGTCTGAATTACACCCAAAAATAGTATCTGGACTGCGTAGAGTAGTGGGCACTGGGCACCACAATAAAAAATATATAGAAAACCTTCAACAGGTCTGAATTACACCCAAAAATAGTATCTGGACTGCGTAGAGTAGTGGGCACTGGGCACCACAATATAATATATAGAAAACCTTCAACAGGTCTGCATTACACTGCACATACGGCTGCTCCTCCATCCTCTCCATCATATACATGTTGGAGTTTCAGCGTGTCAAAACCTCTTGTTTTTGATAATGACAGTGCATTTTGAATATTTTTCGATTTGCCCCACAACACTTAATGTACTTTATCCATGATACGCATCTATCTTTCTTGACTGCGTAGTGTGGTGGCCCCTGTACACAATTTGGTACCGAGGCCACAATATAATTAAAAAACCCTCCACGGGTCAGAATTCCACCAAAAAAGGGTATGGACTGCTTAGTGTGGTGTGCCCGGAACACAATTTTTTACAGCGCCAACAATATAATTTAAAAATTGGGCATCAACTGTCACTGTTGTTTAATATCTGATACACCTAAATATGGACTGCACAGTGGAGTGGCCCCGGTAGTAAATTTGGTGCCAGGGCCACAATACCTCCTCCAACTTCCAAGTGTAGTGTTTATAAAGACAGAGCGTCGAAGTGTTATTTGTTGACTTTCTTAACCCTAAAATTGTCCCTGTTGCAAATATTCGTGCAATGGAGAGTTACTTTTTCATTGAAAGACTCAAGCTTTCAAGTGTAGTGTTTATAAAATATAAACAACAATACAGTAGTTCTAGAGCACGTCAATCCCTCTTGTTTTAAATTATGACAGGGCATTTTACTTTTGGTTTAATTTCTTGAATTTGTTTAAATTTGGTTTTACTTTTTGAACATGGCAAACGACTGTTGATTGGTCATATAATGCAAAAAAAAAAGTTCCAAGAAGGAATTGTCCTTGGGCCCTCCCACCCACCCTTATGTTGTTGAAATAGGACATGCACACTTTAACAAACCAATCATTTCAGCGACAGGGCCTACCAAACAACTTTGGCTGAAATGATTGGTTTGTTTGGGCCCCCACACCAAAAAAACAATTCATCTCTCCCTGTACAAACTAAACAGGCTCTACTGAGGAAAGATGTCGTCCTCATCCTCAACCTCTGATTCCTCTCCCCCTACAGTGTGTACTTCCTCCTCCTCACACACTATCAATTCATCCCCGCTGGACTCCACAACCACAGGTCCCTCTGTACTGTCTGGAGGGCAGTGCTGTACTTCATTGAGGAATTGATTATTCATTTTTATAAACATCATTTTTTAAACGTTGTGAGGAAGCAACCTCCTTCGCCACTCACTGACCAGGTTCCCCGCTGCACTAAAAACTCTTTCCGAGTACACACTGGAGGGGGGACAACTCAGTTAAAAAATAAAGCCAGTTTGTACAGGGGCTTCCAAACTGCCTTTTCGAGTTCTACCACGCCACTACCTCTAGTTAATTTAGATTGCAAGGCTTGTAAATATAAATACTTTGAAGATAAAAAAAGCAGGCTGCACAGACTGTGGAGCTAGAAAGTGTAATTAAATGGACCACGTTACTTTGGTGGCTATCTAGGCCCCCCCCCTCCCCCGCCCTACACTTGTAGTTGAATATAAATAAAGCAGCCTGCATAGACTGTAGAACTAGAAATTCAAATATACAAAGAAATGGACAAAGGCAGTTTGGTATCTGTCTGCATTAGATCCCCTCTCCACTAGGAGTAAAACAGAAAACTATTCAGCCGTTATATAATCTAGAATATAAATAGAAATTGAGAAAGGCAATTTGGTATCTGTCTGCATCATAATCATCAACATCCTCCTCAGCGCCAGCTACATCAATATCCTCCTCCCGGTGTACAACATTCACACCTTCATTAGCCAAATCTGTAACAGGACCGTGGGTGATCCTTCCAGCATATGCAGAGGGCGTGCTGCAAATGCTGGATGGAGTCACCTCTTTCCGTACAGTGATGGGAAGGTCAGGGTTCACAACCAACAACACCCTTGGACTCGCCTTGGGGATTTGTGATGTCATCTGTTTAGAAGGCAGAGTTCTTTGCTGTTTTGTTGTTGTTGCTGACAGCATAACTCTCTTAAATTTTTTGTAGGGGGGGGAGGAGGAGGGCTTAGATCCTTGGGTGAAGCTGGACCACTAGTCATGAACACGGGCCAGGGCCTAAGCCGTTCCTTGCCACTACGTGTCGTAAATGGCATATTGCCAACTTTACGTTTCTCCTCAGCTGATTTTAAGTTTCTCTTTTTGCTATTTTTTGAGAACGTGGGCTTTTTGGATTTTACATGCCCTGTACTAGGAGATTGGGCATCGGGCTTGCCAGACGACGTTGATGGCATTTCATCGTCTATGTCATGACTAGTGGCAGCAGCTTCAGCATTAGGAGGAAGTGGGTCTTGATCTTTCCCTACTTTATCCTCCAAATTTTGGTTTTCCATTATATGTAGCACAAGAGAGCGTACCCCTAAGCCACACACACTCGGCAAAGCCTTTAAAAATTATATGCGGCACAGGAGAGTAGCACTGGACTTATACTGCTGAATCAGTGAACTTTGTAATAGCAGTACCACTGGACTTATACTGCTGAATCAGTGAACTTTGTAATAGCAGTACCACTGGACTTATACTGCTGAATCAGTGAACTTGGTAATATTGCAGTACCAATGGGCTTATACTGCAGGATTGGTTTTGCAAATTTTGTTGTAATTAATTTTTTTTTAAATTATTTTTTTGTATTTTTTTTTTATTACTTTTTTTAAATTTTTTAAACACTTGGGAATAATGGGGAAATAACTATGCCCTTAGAAGCACAGAGCACAGGACACAGCACCACTGGACTGAACAGGACACAGCACAGGACCCAGCAGCACTACTGAACTCAGCAGGACAGAGCACAGGACACAGCACCACTGGACTGAACAGGACACAGCACAGGACCCAGCAGCACTACTGAACTCAGCAGGACAGAGCACAGGACACAGCACCACTGGACTGATACTGCAGAATGTGTGAACTTTGTAATATTGCAGTACCACTGGACTTTTACTGCTGAATGTGTGAACTTGGTAATATTGTAGTACCAATGGGCTTATACTGCAGGATTGGTTGTGCAAATTTTGTTGTAATTAAAAAAAAATTAAATTAGTTTTTTGTATTTTTTTAAATAACTTTTTTTTATTTTTTTAAACACTTGGGAATATTGGGGAAATAACTATGCCCTTAGAGAAGCACAGAGCACAGGACACAGCACCACTGGACTGAACAGGACACAGCACAGGACCCAGCAGCACCACTGAACTCAGAAGGACAGAGCACAGGACACAGCACCACTGAACTGAGCACAGTACAGCACAGCACAGCACAGAACTGAACAGCACGAGATATAGCAGGACAGAGGACCACCTAACACACCCTCCCTCTACCCTGATCAATGCCCGAGTGAAGATGGCGGCGACTAGCGGGGAATTTATAGGATCCGAGTATCGCGAGATCCGACAACGGGATTATGAGTCATAGCCTCGGTTTCAGATTTGAATTTGGCGCCAATACCCGGATCTGTCTCGGATCCGACTCGGATCGTCAACGTTCGGGTGGGCTCGGATTTCAGAAATCCGAGTGCGCTCATCTCTAAAAAAAAGTCACTCAGAGTAGCCCATGCAGAAATGGTTTATCTGGTTGGTAGAAGAAGATCATTCAATTTCAGGTGAACGATACTCACTGGTTGTATTAGATTTACCTGCTGTGCACAGAGAAATTTGAGTTGTATCTGGTGGTTCTTTAATCTGGTGGTTCAAATATCAATAGCAGCATATATAGCCAACTTACAAAATTCGCTTTCTTGTGTTTTTTAGTCTGCCACCACCCTACCCATGCCACTCAATGTTTATTAGCAAATATAACTCAAAGCCAGTTTTATGTCACTCCAACTTCATTACAAACAGGTAGAACCTTTACCACATCTACATGACAGTGTCCTAATGGGATCTCTTACCTACCAAAAAGCTGAACCTGCAGTCAGTTGATCTGCTGTAAAATCACTGATATAAAAAATATTTGCTGCATATTATTCAGCTCAGTAATGCAAACCTTATTAAACTGAAATTGTGGCTTTACGTGCTCTTTAAGCACATTAGCATAAAGTGAAAGTTTAGCACTGAAATGTGAAAACTAACCAGATGATACTCTCAGCTTTTGTTTACATTTCACAATTTGATTATTTTAATTTACAGCTACCAAGAGATAAAGGAAGCCCAAACAATGTAAGAAATCGGCAGACCATTTGCGGATTCAAACCAAACAGGGTAGAGCAATAAGTAATGTGTTTATTTGACTGAAGGGATCAGAGAGACTTGTGTCTGGCAGAGACTCTTCATCGCACACAGCATTTATAAGTCAAAGTACAGCCCTGTATTCAAGACATTTTCTTCAGTAGTATATCTATATGATTGTGCTTATACATTCGTTACTGGCAATAATAAAGTTTTCCTCTGTTCTTTATTTCCATACAGTTCTCCAATAAATGTCCCATTGTACATCGTCTGAACCACCAAAGCACCTCTCTACTAAGGAATCTCAGCCCGAATGCTGACAGATATGTAATCACGTGGAAACTTGCATAAATGTCAGACAATCATTAATTTTGCAGCATTTCAGTGAAGCCCACAGGTCAGCTGACACATTTAATTTATTTGGGGAATTTTGCGTGACTTGTGCCTCAGGATAAATATCATTTTAGTTGTGTGATTATTGTATAGGTTCAATCAGTTGTTCTGTCTCTATCGCTAAATTTATAAATAAAGATTAGTTATTTTATTGTTATGTTTCTGAACTTCTGTAACATTGTAACAAAATATTTAGCATTTCCTCATCTTCCATTTGATTTCTCTGACACATGCCACCACACCTTACCATCAAAAGCTAACAATACATACATAGCAAAAGTCATTGTAGCAAAATGATTTTGTTACAGTATATTAATTAATTGTGTTACATGCATACCATGACTGCACAAATTCATATATTTATTCCCTTATTAGTGTATTCTAATTGTATTATATCAATAGATGATGGTGTAAAAGTGGAGAGTATTAGAGGACTATTACGATTATTTCTACAATAGGAAATCCTGCCTATTTCCACAGCTTTTATGTTCTACTCTTATTACTGTATAACAATGTAGCTTATTTTAATTATACACCAATATAATATCTGGAATGCAAAAGAAACTAAAAAACATTTATCTTCAGTATCCTGTGTTTTTGCATCGTGTCATATAAACAAAGTGCACACAAAATACTGTTGTATGGAGTGTATAATCATTTTTGTCAGCAGCACAGACTTTAGAGGAGAACATGAATTGAAAACTTCAAAGGGGTTTGATGGAACCTCCTAAGGGAACTGCAATTCCTCTTTTCCAAGCTTCTTACCGTAGTGTTTAGGAAATCAGGCTTGTTAGCATCAAAATACCATCATGAAATCAGTTTGGAGTTTGACGGAAGTTCTGGGTAATTTTTTTTTCAAGCTAATTACATCCTTGTTCTCTCCAACACTCTCCGCTTTCAAGAAAGAGGTGTTGGTATGGGGTTGAGAGACGCTTCAGTTTTAAGTGGAATCAGGTGTCCCTTTCCCTTTAGGGATGTCTGGAAAATGTCAGGGTCCTCTGAGTAACAGGTACTGGCAGATTAGCAGCATGCATTGTAGGAGAACTTTGCTCCTGCTAGGCTATAAGGCTGGTCATATTGTTAAAAAAAATAATTCAATGAAGTGCAAAACTAGATATTATTTATATATTTAGTTGTTAGATTGTTTCTGCCAATATCCTTCTTCTGTCTACTAAATACAAAGGAGACCAATTCCTCTGGTGGCGGTTCAAAAGTTACTTAAAATTGTATGCTACATTACATACATTATTTGTGTATTTTAGGGATGTCTGTACTTGTAGCATAAAAAGATAAAACAAATACATCATGGGAAGGTATCTTTAAATATCGAATTTTAACATTGCAATAAGAGATACAAAAAAACATCCAGTTTTAATGAAGGTGGTCATTGTATTAAAATTATTATTTCACCTAAAATAGATAAAGCTATTGATCATTATGTAAATATATTCTCAATTCATTTATTTTATTAATATGTGTTAAATTGTTCTAATATGTAAAAAGAATTTAAGCATAAAAAAATATCTAGTGATCAGGTGTAAAGGACACCACAGCCACCATAGCCAGGGTAATTGTAGTCTTCACTTTAGCACCTCCCCCCTCCTCCAATATAATTTGATGAGTTCACTGGCTCTCTCTGTTGCCCCCTGGTCTTGTTCATATAACTATACTTGCTGGTCAATATGGTTAAATATAATGATGAACAAAAAGGAGAGACAGGTCAGATAAGGTTGAAAAATCATACTCCAAACAGATACTAAGGGCAGCAACAAATAACAATGGTCAGGAACTGTTACGAGCCGCGGCTCCCCGACGGGCCGCCGCGGCTCACTTCTGGTTTCCTCAGGCGTCCCGGCCTTCTTCATGACGACCGGGACGTCACTTCCGCCCTCCGCGTCCCGGGACGCTCTGCCTTATCTGCCGCAGTGCCCGGCCAGCGGTCCCACAGCCGGGCGCATGCGTGCAGAGGTATTTAGACTAGTTTTTTGTACTTTTATTTATTATCTGCTTCTGCATTTTTTATTCTCTCACTGGCTACTACTGACTTAGCACTGGCTATTTCTACAGGCTATAGGTGTTATTTGGATTTAGGGAGGAGTCTTGCTGGCACTCTGCACCTATTGGTGTTCCTCACTATTTAAGGCAGTGAGGACAGAGCCTCATTGCCAGTTATAGCTCCCAGTGTAGCTAGGCTCCTGTTCCTTGTCTTCCTGTTCCTGTGCTGTATTCTAGTTTGGATTTCCCGTGTATGACCCCTGGCTTGTTTCTGGACCTTGTTGTATTGCCTGTGACCCCTGACCTCGGCTCGTTATCTGGTATCGTTGTCTGCTGCCGGCTCTTGACCTTCGCTTGGATCTCACGCTGCTGTGTACTACTTCACGCTACTCCTGGGTTCTCCTCAGTCAGTGCACATTTCACGACCCTCCGTTTGTCTACAGCCAAGTCTGTCCCCACCACTAGGGGCTCCAGCGAACACCAGACTTTGGAGCAGACTCCGGGTTTTGTCATGCTGACTGGAGGGTTCCTAACATTATAACTGGCCCAAAAATAAAGATGATCCTATTTTCCACCGATGAAACCCAGTCCGGCTCAAGTCCTAGCAGGGCAGGTCCAGGCCGTTTCGCAAGTGGTTCAGGACCTGTCGCTTAGACTTACTGCTCAGGAAGAAGCCACCAAGGCTTCACAAGCAACTCTGGCACCTGCCCCTGAGCTGAATTTAAATCTTCCGGACCGTTTCTCCGGGGACAGAACTCTGTTCCGGAATTTTAAAGAGAGCTGCAAGCTATATTTCCGCCTCAGGCCCCGTTCCTCGGGCTCGGAGCAACAGAGGGTCGGTATTATCATCTTCTTACTTCAGGGCAATCCCCAATCCTGGGCGTTCAGTCTGACTCCTGTTAATCCGGCTCTGCAGTCCGTAGATGCCTTCTTCAACGCCCTTGGTCTCTTATATGATGATTCAGACAGGGTGGCCTCTGCCGAGTCACACCTAAGAGCGCCAAGACAAGGGCGGCGGACAGCAGAGGAGTACTGTGCCGAGTTCCGATGTTGGTCAGTGGACAGTCAGTGGAATGACCCCGCACTACGGAGTCAGTTCCGGCTTGGGCTCTCGGAGCAGATAAAGGACTCCTTAGTCCAGTATCCTTCATCACCTTCCCTGGAGGCCTTAATGCAATTAGTCATTAAAACTGACTGCAGGATCAAGGAAAGGAGGTCCGAGAGGGAGGCCGCCTCGCCATCCTGGTCCTCTTCAGCCGTATACCCGGCTCCTCAGGATTTGCCAGAACCCATGCAGTTAGGGGCTTATCGCCTGTCCCCTGAGGAAAGATCCAGACGGCGGTCACAGGGGCTATGTCTTTACTGTGGCAATAAGGGCCATCTCTTGCGTAACTGCCCTAACAAGGCGGGAAAAGACCAGGCCTAGAGGTAAAGGAAGAGGTACGCCTAGGTCTCCAAATGGTCTCTTCCAAGAACTCCATCTTAATCCCTGCTCGGATCATGTATGGTAATAAATCCGTTTCCATCCCTGCTTTTCTAGACAGTGGTGCAGCTGGAAATTTTTTGGATGTGAACTTTACCAAAACACTTGGTATTCCTTCCGTAAACTTGGACTCGGAAATCACGGTCTGCGGACTGGACGGTAGACCGTTGACTGACGAAAGGATCTCATATCAAACTCCTCCTCTGCATCTTACCGTGGGAGCTGTCCATTCTGAAGTCCTCTCGTTCTTCTTGATTCCCTGTTCCTCCGTACTATTGATCCTGGGGCATCCTTGGCTCCAACTTCACAATCCTCACATCGATTGGAGCATGGGGGAAATCATACGATGGAGTAAGGCTTGTTCCTCAACCTGTCTTGTTCTTCCTCTTCGGGTTGTTTAGCCTTGTACTGAATCTCTTACTTTGCCTTACCATGAGTTCCACGACGTGTTCTCTAAGAAGGAAGCAGACTCTCTGCCCCCACATCGTAGCTATGATTGCTCCATTGATCTGGTTCTGGATGCCAAGCTTCCTAAGGGAAGGTTATATGCCCTGTCCATTCCTGAGACTAAAACTAAGGCTATGGATGACTATGTGGAGGAAAACCTACGTAAGGGATTCATTCGACCATCTGAATCACCCGTAGGAGCGGGTTTCTTCTTTGTGGCAAACTAAGATGGGAGTCTCCGCCCGTGCATAGACTATCGGGGTCTGAATGGGATTACCGTGAAGAATACCTACCCGTTGCCGCTTATCTCCGTGCTCTTTGATCAGCTCAAAATAGCCACGATCTTCTCCAAGATTGATCTGAGGGGGGCATATAATTTGGTCCTTATCAAGAAGGGGGATGAGTGGAAGACGGCTTTCAACACTCATTCAGGCCATTATGAATAATGGGTCATGCCTTTCGGCCTATGTAATGACCCCGCTGTGTTCCAAGATTTTATTAACGATGTTCTACGAGAATTTCTGGGAAAGTTCGTTGTGGTATATCTCGATGACATATTGATCTATTCCCAGTCACTGGAGCAGCACCGTATTCATGTCAGGAAGGTCCTCCTTAAACTCCGCCAGCACTGCCTCTTTGCTAAACTCGAGAAATGCGAGTTTGAAGTCACTCAGGTCACGTTCCTCGGATATGTCGTCTCTCCTTGTGGCTTCTCCATGGATCCCAGTAAAGCACAGGCAGTTCTCGATTGGATCCGGCCAAGCAATCTAAAAGCCATTCAGAGGTTTTTAGGATTCGCTAATTACTACAGGCGATTCATCCGGTCATTTTCAGTGTTAGTGGCTCCTATTACCGCCCTTACCCGAAAAGGGGCCGATACCGTTAAATGGTCCTCCGCTGCTTTGACGTCTTTTCAAGCTCTAAAAGAGGCCTTAATCTCCGCACCTGTCCTCCGACACCCCAATCCGGATTTACCTTTTATTATCGAAGTAGACGCCTCTGACGTCGGGGCCGGTGCCATCCTTTCTCAGAAGGATCTCAATGATCACTGTCTTTCACCCCTGTGCATTCTTCTCCAAGAAATTTTCCTCCGCAGAGACCCACTATGATGTTGGTAATAGGGAGTTGCTGGCAATCAAGTGGGCATTTGAAGAGAGGCGCCACTGGCTAGAGGGAGCTAACCATGTAATTACAGTATATACTGACCACAAAAATTTACAATCTGCCAAAATTGTGAACTCCAGACAAGCCCGGTGGGTCCTTTTCTTCTCCCGTTTCAACTTCACTATTACCTATCGGCCCGGATCCAAGAACACGAAGGCGGACGCCTTGTCTCACAGTTTTATCGCCTCTCATCCTTCCCTCGCAGAACCTACTTTTATTATTCCGGCATCCAAAGTAGTCCTTGGCCTGACTCAGGATCTTGGCACGATTCTCCGTGGTCTCCAACATTTGGCACCATCGGCTACTCCCAGGGGTAAACTATTCGTACCTGATTATCTGAGGAGGACGGTCCTCGCCGAATGCAATGATAATAAAACTTTGGGTCACCCTGGAGTATTCAAGATGTTGGAACTTCTGTCTCGTTCCGTCTGGTGGCCCTCCTTGTCAGCAGATACCAAAGAGTTTGTGTTATCCTGTGAATCCTGTGCCAGGAATAAGTCTTCTCGCAAACTTCCTGCAGGTCCTCTTATGTCGCTGTCCGTTCCAGTGAGACCCTGGACACACATATCTATGGATTTCATCATGGAACTACCCCGCTCATCCAGCTTTAACATCATCTGGGTGATAGTAGACAGATTTAGCAAGATGGCCCACTTCATCCCTCTTGTAGGATTGCCATGTGCTAAAACATTGGCATCTCTATTCATTCAGCACGTTTTCAAGCTCCATGGACTTCCTGTTAACATTGTCTCTGACCGCGGCTCCCAATTTGTAGCCACCTTCTGGAGAACGTTCTGTGCCCAATTGGGAATCAAAATTTGTCTGTCATCAGGGTATCATCCACAGTCTAACGGACAAACAGAAAGGGTTAACCAATCCCTTGCGCAATTTCTCCGTTTATATGTAACCAAATGCCATAGTGACTGGGCTGCTCTGCTTCCATGGGCAGAATTTGCCTACAACAACTCGTGTCATTCCTGTACGCTGGTGTCCCCATTTTTCTGCAACCTTGGATTTCATCCTCGGTCCAACTCGCTAGAAGTCCCGAATCAATCTAAGTCTCGTTCTTCGATTTCTCATTTGTTCCGGATATGGAGAAAAGTTCACATTGCCCTCAAGCAGGCTTCATTCAAGTCTAAACATTATGCTGATCGGCACCGTGGACCATGTCCTTTCAAAGTTGGGGACAAGGTGTGGTTGTCTACCCGCAACATTAAACTCAAGCAACCCTGTAGGAAGTTAGGTCCCAGGTTCATTGGACCCTTCTCCATTATTAAACAAATTAACCCTGTGGCGTTTAAGTTGAAACTTCCTCCTTCACTCAAGATCCCTAATACTTTCCATTGTTCCTTGCTGAAATTACACAATTTTACACAAACCTCGTCCTGTCTCAGTCAAAGGGCACCATTATATGACTAAATGTTCATAATGCCATCTCTGGTGTTAAGCCATTTTCAATCCATCCCTTGTCTGATCTGTATCAAACAATATGCTCCTTTCAAATCATCATCATCATCATCATCATTTATTTAGCGCCACTAATTCCGCAGCGCTGTACAGAGAACTCATTCACATCAGGCCCTGCCCCATTGGAGCTTACAGTCTAAATTCCCTAATATAGACACACACTCACACACATAGACATATACATACAAACAGAGAGGTAGAGACTATGGTCAATTTTTGATAGCAGCCAATTAACCTACCAGTATGTTTTTGGAGTGTGGGAGGAAACCGGAGCACCCGGAGGAAACCCACGCAAACACAGGGAGAACATACAAACTCCACACAGATAAGGCCATGGTCGGGAATCAAACTCATGACCCCAGTGCTGTGAAGCACAAGTGCTAACCACTAGCCCACTGTGCTGCCCAAACCTATCTTACTGAAGTTTGTAGTTCCCTGTATTTGATTACATAGGTTAGTTGCAAGGGGTAAGCGATAGTTCTTCTGAACTGTAATATTATTATTAACAGTAATCAATAGAAGAATGAAGAGAATTTTTTTTTTAACAAAAGAGAAAAAATGAAAAAACCATGCTTAAACTCCTCCAGATATTACTGTGTAGTCTCGCTCAGCAAAGCATAAACTTTACCATTACAGAGTATAGGATTGGACAAAGGGACAATCATAAAGTCCATGAGGCGGCAATATTTCAGAAACTTTTTCACAGAACACATCAACATATTCAGAATAACATGATGGTATTCTCTGAGGAACAGCGGAAGTAAAACTAACACAGTAGGATGAGTTAAGCAATTTAGAAGATATTCATTTTATTTAGTTATCTTACTCATCTGCCAATCAATTAGAGGATTATGCTTAGACAATCAAGGAAGACCAAGGAGTAACAGACAAGACGAAGTATGAATCAAGAAACATTTATTTTTTCTATGTGGAAACTACTCAAGGTCACACAAATCTCAGGAGCTACAAAAGAAATCCCACCATCTTTCAAAGCTCTGTACTACAAAGCTAAAACGGATTTTCACAATGCACACACAGAACACACAAAGCTTTAGGAAAGTCAGGTTCTAGGAAATTTCCTGCAGAGCCATAGCTTAGGAATGCTACAACATTTAAAGATCAGACTCCCAACATAGGTCAACTGGCAAATACAGTATATTCTGTAAAAATGTGGAGAAGGTAACTAATAGCCTAGATGGGTTTTCCAGGCCAATCTAGATGTTGACAATTTCTAGTTTCTTAGGCTCAAACCAGTTGATATTGTTCACAACGATAAAGGCATAGGATTAAATGTAAACTGTGTTCTACTTCTCCTTTGTGGATAATCTAGTACAGCCTATTTGTATGGGTTCTTCTGGTGAAACTGTGGATTGTACTGGAGGAGGGAATGAGGAGAAGTAGGGAATCCTTGTACCAGCTTTCTCACTCTAAGTCTACTGTTAATTTTAATCGGGACATGGCTCTTTCCAACGTAATTGGAAGAGGGAAATATACCATAGTGTCCATTATAACTTCAGAAATCTATACACAAAATTGACGTTGAAGGCCATGGTCATTGCACTGAGAGTCTATCTTGCTGAGTGTAAGGCAAATTTGACGCAAATGTTCATAGTATTGTAACATATTAAAAATCTGTTACTAGTCAGAGAATAGAGGAAGTTTGAAAAAAAAACCAATTCCACTCATATTCATATCTGATTCTGTGCAGATCCACATGTATCACTCGGGGAAAGCCACTAGTCTGTTACTTGACTCTTAAGGAATTGAAGGACATGAAGACAATATTGTGATTCTTTATTTACTCACAATATTTTCGAGTCTGCACTAATATTATTTAACTGCATAGTAAAAAATACATATGATTAATGATAGGGAGCTTTGCACACACACACTGGGTCAGACGGCTATTAGGGCCGGTGGGTTGGCCGGCCGCCCCCTGGATGCAAAAAACATAGGTTACCCCCCGCGGCCGCATCTGATGACATCAGATGCGGCCGTGTCAGCGCACAGGCGGCCGCATCACGTGACAGGGGATGCGGCCGCGCCATCAATGACGTGTGTGCCCCCCGGCCATTCCTCTCCCAGCCCGCGCCTGATTCTCATGTCTCTATTGTTTTAAATCTCAGTGGAACTTTTTAAGAAATATATTTTCTTTTATTCAAATATGTATGAGTAATACATTTAGTATTGAATAAATTTAGAGACCTTCTAAATATAAATAAAGTTTTCTTTTCATTACAGTTACCCATGCTGTCAAAAACTCATATTTTTGTATGTGCAGCACAATTTAAATATTGTAAAGAAATATACTAGCCCGCTCTAGGCTACCTGCCAAATATAGAAACTGTTAATCTAATAGGCCCTCTGGTCTCCACTAATCCTTTGAGTTCAGCTTTTAATGGCACTACTAACCTACAGGTGTAACACAAATGTCAAACTATAAACTTACACACACTGTAGAAGTAACTGCGTGTCTCGAGGTGAAATGTCTGGAAATGGGAACATTTTGGCACTACTCTGTTCATCAGCCAGCAGTTAACGACTCTGCTCTTGTTTGTATATGTGTTATTCCTGGCTGTAAGTCCACCTCTACCTAACAATTGCTTAATTCACAGGAACACTATCTCATTACATATCACGTTACAGTAGTTAATAGGACACAAACACATTTGAATTTACCAGCACTAGAATTCCTAGTGCACTGACCCCTGCCTATTTGTTCTACAGTAAAGTGGAGATTAAAATAAATCAAAGTCCATCAAATATAATAATATTAATCATTAAAAGTCATCTGTCGCCTCAATAAAAATGAATATCTTACCCAGACTTCTTTATCTATTTCAAACCTTACCATGTCCCTTCGCTTGTTCTCAAAGATATACAATCTAGTATCTCCCAATTTGTATGGTCCGGCAGACACCCAAGAGTCCATCTACAAGTCCTTTACCAGCACGCTAAAAAGGGTGGCTTGGGTCTTCCCTGCCTCCATAAATACTACTTATCATCACATCTCACTCAAGCAGTTTTGGCTCATGCACGTCTACATAAGATTGTGGGTTGACACAGAAGCAGATCTTCTCCAGATGTTATCTCCCAGTATCTTATTCTGGCTTGATATAAAAGACCTTCCCCCTCTACACACCCTCCCTCCTACAGTTCACTTTTCACTTGAAATATGGAAATACTGTACACACACGTTCAAGCTTATAGATAATTTCAAACGAATGTTCCGTCACTGGAACAACCTAGCATTTCCACCAGGTATGAATCCTAAATCTTTTTCCCACTGGACAAAACATAACATTATGTTTTTACCCGATATAGTTCCTATGGGATTTCTCCTGACTTACCCTGAGCTCCGCGATCTACTCCACCTTCCATCCTCATCCTTTTATCAATATTTGCAAATACGCCATCTATTCAAACAGCCATCGAGGTTCCCTGTCCCACATCTGGTGGAATTGCCCAAAAATTAACCTCTTCTGGAGAGAAGTAGCTGATCTTATCCATAAAATAACCAATCTAAAGTTTCCATTCCATCTTTGCTACTTTCTTCTTCCCCGCCTTTCCCATGACACTAATAAACTTATCTGGAAACTCCCGGGCAACATTCTCACCACTACTAGATGTTTGATAGCTAGAAAATGGAAACAATCTGAAAGTCCCACAATCCCAGAGCTTAGACAAAGCATGTTGCAAATATATAATTTAGAACACATGACTAGCATCTTAAATGATCGCCCTAACCAATGCCTCTCAACATGGCATTGTTGGCAAGTCCATTTTCCTCATCACAACACGTTTCTTAATGAATTATACCACTTGAAAGTTTGAAGAACATGTCTTTTGGATTGAGTCTTTCTTCATTTTCCTTTATTACTCCCTTTCTTCTCAACCCTAAACTAACAAACCTCCCCCCTTTCCTTCTTTTTTTTTCTCTTCCCACCCTTCCTGGTCCTTCTTTCCCCCCATATTGGTACAGAATATGACTCTCAACAATAATAACTCAATCTGGACTAACCCCTTAATACTGCTTCAGACTGTTATATACGAGATATTAGTATTGTTATTTTGAACTTATCTGAAATGTCTTTAATGGGGTTTTCTCTAGTATTCTGGAATGTAGTTTTGATTCATTTTCTGTACCTCTTACTTTTGAAAAAAACCTCAATAAAATGTATTTAAAAAAACCTCATCACAAGTTTTCCCTTTTTACCGTTTTACAATTGCATAGGGTCACCAGCTTTTTATAAAGAATAGGATTTTCTGTTTTTATGTTAGATTCCATATTGTGTGTTCTTTATAACTTGCCATTTTCTTTTCATTTTTCATATACAAATTATTTGATATGGATTATTTTTCTGCTGTTTTAAATAAAAAGTACTTAAAAAAAAAAAAAAAGTCCTCTTTGAAACAATGCAGCTTATTTTAAGTATTAAGCCATTGTAACATAACCTAACCTACTTTTCTATAATAGAATACCCCCAACTCCTTTACTTATGAAGTTACAGGAAGCAATAGGAGATGACGTGCCTGGCGGAGAGGGAAGCACTGCTGGAAAGTGCTATTACTAGTTGTGCAAGCAGCAAGCAGTTTGGATATAGTTAAGTCAGTTACATATTAGTACCCATAATGTCAGGAGGAATGAAGGTAGGTTGGAAATGAACTACAAATTACTCAAGAAAGCATGAAAAATAGTTTCATTATGATCATGTCACTTGGTCATGTTATATTTTATAAGTGCTGTGCTCTATGTCTAGATATGACATAATTGTACTATGATCATGTCAGGTAGGTGTAATCGCTCATTTTTGTATAGAGTGTAATAAAATTGTATCATTATCACTACCAGTGGTCAGGTCATGCTGGAGGTGTAGTGTCCTATGTCTGTATAGAGTGTAATAGAATTGTATTATGATCATGTCCAGTGGTCAGGTCATGTTGGAGGTGTAGTGTCCTATGTCTGTATAAAATGTGATAGAATTGTATTATGATCATGTCAAGTGGTCAGGACATGTTGGGGGTGTAGTGTCCTATGTCTGTATAGAATGTGATAGAATGTGATAGAATTGTATTATGGTCATTTTCACAGTCAGGTCATGTTGGTTTGGTTAGTGTCTTACGTCTGTAAACCACATAGTGAATACCCATTTCCCCTCCAATGCAAAGGTTTTCCAATGGAAAACTTTGTAAAGAAAAGGAATATGAGCCGTTAAATACTTAAACTACAAACTGTATCTAACAAATGCTTAATAGCAACTATAAAGTCATTTAATGTAGATCTGATTGTGGATAATGTTACTGCTATCCCCTGTCTATGTCTCTTTTTGACTCAAAAATAAAGAGTTTTAAAAAAAAAGTAATTTAATATAAATTGCTTTTAGGCTTTAAGGTTTTTTTTAAAAGTATTTTTGTAAGTGGAATTCATGGTTATCTAAATAAAGTAGCATTCTAGCTGTCAAATCCCAAAGCTGTGATTAGACATTATTAAATTAGCTATTTAGTAAGACATAGTTTATCTGCCTTCCATTATTCCAGGGCAGTACAAAAGCCAGAGACTGAGAGAGTTTTAGTCTCATTGGTAACAGAAATGCTCTGTACCAACTGCAAAATGGCAGATTGACCAGAGATGTTGCAGCAATCATAACCAACATGCTACTCTTTGTAATTGAAGCTGTATGTCCTATATCAGCAACACTTTAAACACAGACTAATACCACTTTCATACTGCCGCCCCGGAACAACCCGGGATATTGCCGGGGCACAGGGCAGTATAGATAAGAAGAATCCCGGGTCGGGCGGGTTTATACTGCACCTGCCCGACCCGGGTTTTAGAAAAAAAAAAGTGAAAAAAAAGATTTTAATTACTAAAAAATACAAAACAAATGTTTACTTAACTTATTTTCAGCCAGCGGTGTCTCCGGTGCGTTGCCGGCTGTCAGGGGGACCTCTGGGTACTAAAATGACGTAATTTCTAGTCCATTAGAAATGACGTCATTTTAGTACCCAGAGGTCCCCCTTAGACCCGGCAAAATCCCGGGTCTAAGTCCCGGGATTTTAGACCCGGGATTTTGTGGTTGGACTATTCATACTGCACCAAGACCCGGGTTTTTCAGCGTGCCTCTGCAAAAGCCCGGGTTTTTGGTGCAGTATGAATGGGGTATAAAAGTTGTGGGATGGAGCTTCAGTTGACTTTGATGAAGGCAGGGGACATCCTTAATTACACTTTACTGTTTATCAAAAGCGCAGTGTGTGGTCCGGGTAAGTTCGGACAATGCATTTTACCTTTTTTATCATGAAATATTAAATTTAAGGACTGTTCTTTGTCTTTTGCCAAATCTTGCCTACTTCTGACATTTACCCACACATTGCAAATTAATTAAACTCATATACTGCCACACTACCTCTTAAAATTTCACTTAAAAAAACACTATTTCTACCATATTTTCAACTAGTTAAATCACAACCCATAAAATGTGTAAGCAGATGCATTTACATTTTTGTCCGAGAATTATGGCTAGATATACTCATGCACGTCAGGTTTACCAACACAGATTAACATAAAACCTATTATATGATTATATAGGTCCAAAGAAACAACTCCTCACAGTGCTTTCCAGGGTATATACTATTATGCTGCATCAGACAAGTGGTTCTCAACATGACTAGTATTACCCATAAGGATTGATATAACAGACTGATACAGTCACCTGGATTTGGTAACTGTCCGAAAAGCATATAAAACCAATCTATCCTTAGTTGTGTTTCTTTTCTTATATTTCTCTGTGGTATAATAAAAGCTAAAAGAGTAAAATAGAGAATAAAAGGTGGCTACAAACTTTGTGAAAGTAATACTCTTAAAATTCAATCCAGGCAAGCAACACATATAGCGCAGACATCTCTCTTTAAAAGGACAGGATTTTCCCCTTTGGTGCCTGAACCTGTTTTTGTCATGCACAGTATTTTTCTAAGCACAATGCACATCCTATACATAATGTCAGAAATCACATTGCATACATTTCACATTAGGATATTTATAACACTTGAGTTTAACATCTATATAAAAAACACTTTCACAGTTGCTATATTATAAAAAGCAGTATGTTAGGTAAACAAAATGCTACAATTAGACAGGTGAGAAAATACTGGATAGTAAGGATAGTATATCTTATCCTTTATCTGGAACAAAAACAAACCTAAATAATGACTGATGTTTGGTGAATATGTCCTAAATACAGTCATAATCATTAAGTGCTTCCAACTACAATCACTGTAGGGCAGTGTGGGGAAAAACAGGGATAATTTGCTTATATTAGTGCTATTAACAGCGGAAAAACGTATGTCCGGAAAGCTCCACGACCCAAGTGGATAATAGATTATATCAGTACATTACCTACCATGCGTATACCTACAGAAACAGAAAATGAAGCACTGCAAGATTATATAGTTATATGTATTAATGCAAACTTTAGCTCTACATAGCAATATCAATTAAACACAAATAAATAATTATATTAATAGGGACTCAAACCACTCAAAAATCATAATTTAACCAACAAGAAAAATAACATTAATAAGGTGCACACAAACAGACTTCTCACCTATGGTATCAATGTGACTAAGATGACATTTATATTAAGATAGAGGAATTTCCCAATACATATTAGTAATATAAGAAATGTATATAACCATTGAAAAACTAATGAAAAATAAAATGTGACCATTCATGACTGATCATACAATATTTGCAAGTTGCTGTTGCAAGGGAATATTTCATAATTTGCTGATTCAAAACATTGATTTGCTCTTACACCACATCTATCACATTGATGTCATAATAGATGTATATAAAATGGAGTTTTAATGAAAGTTTGTTTCACTTTCAACGAAATGAAGCATGACGGTAGAAAGCATTGCTAACCTGACAATGACTTTTACCCGCAGCCTCTGTTTAAGGTAGTGTCACAAAGGCAGATTTTCAGAGATAAGTCTCTTATTAATATGAGAGATTTATGAATGATTTTTCAGCAGCTGAAATCACTATTCTAAATATTGAGCATTTCTCTGGTGAAGTTGAGGTTTTGCATGTATGGAAAAGAACAGCTGCAAATCAATGTGTGTCAGGTAATTTTCACCATTTATTTCAGTAAAGCTGCATTTACCTGTAGCATTTTATCAACCGGGCTAAAACACTGTCAGCAGCTAACAGATCGCTAAAGGAAAATCACTTATGTGACATCCGCCAACAATATTTAAAGAATAATTGCATTTTCAAAGAAGTGGCTTCCATTAAGAGTATTAAGCCCAAATATACATATTTGCTAATACAACATCATAATCATCATATTAATTTATTTAAATGGTGCCACAGAATTTGCAGCACCGCACAATCAACAGAAAAACAATACAGGTAAGGCAAAAGAAACAATAAAATCAGTAAAAATCAATACAAGAGACTATAGAAAAAGCAAAGACATAAGACACTACTAGAACAAAGGAAACATTACAAAGAGGATTGGGAGATATTAGGTAGAGAGGGCCAATCTTATGAGGGATAACATTAAGTGGATTAGTGTAGTAAACGTAGACGATAAAGGTGGAGTGAAAGGAGCAGGTGGAGCACTAGGAGGGAATAGACTTAGGACGGGGATGGGGAGGCAAGTGTAAAAAGGTGAGTTTTGAGGGAGTGTCTGAAAGATATGAGGTTGGGGTGTGAGTGATTGGGCAGGGCAGGGAGTTCCAAATGTGGGGAGCAATACGGGCAAAGTCCTGAAGGTGAAAGTGTGGGATGATGATGTAGAGAGGTGAAGGTCATTGACAGAACGCAGTGAGCGAGTAGGGGAGTATTTCTTGACATGGTCAGAGTGCAGGTAAGCAACTTCAATTGTATTCTGGATGGGAATGGGGAGTCAATGGAGGGTTTTGCAGAAAGGCATAGCGGAAGAGGAATATTTGGAGAGGAAGATTAGTGGTGATGCCGCATTTGGCACAGATTTCATGTTGGACAGACCACGAACACGTTTCCTGTAAGCTGTAATTTAGAAGATTCTGAGATATATTTCCCTCTGTGGAGTCATATTATTAAGTTTGGTGGCTATGAGTAACAGAAACTGCTATGTAGCCTTTGGACTGTCTAGTCCATCCCCTCCCACTCCAAATGCCATGTTGTGTTACCTACTCTGCAGGTGTTAGCTCTCATGATTCAACCATACTGCAGGCAGACTGGTGATGATGATACAGGGAAATGATATATATGGTTTAGTGCTGCTGTAGTGCTTGTAACGTGGCAAAGGATGATGAGCGGTGTAGCATATTGTCACAATGTTTGCACACAGAGTAGTGTAACTGCAGGCTGTACTAGGACTGGACTGCATATTGAAAACAGTAATACAAAGCACAGAACCATTTCTAGCAAATATATTAAGATGGAATAATTCTTTATTGGACATCTATCAGAACATATTTGCTGCAATTTTCAGTTGTGCTTTGCACTGACATAATTGCTGGGGGAAAATTGGTGATTCTGACCATAATGAAGACTGAGCTTCTGCGACATCACTGGCCCTGCCCCTATGTATGAATCAACCAATCATCAGTGTGCATTTTTAAAAAGCAAGTCTGCAAAGTCACTGTCTGCTTGTTTAGATAGAGAAGCTCCTCCCACCTGTAGAGGAGTGGAATAGAACATGGTGGATATATTTAAATACATTTCATGTATAATATTCAGCTCAGTAATACACAGATTTATATGTCAAATAATGGCTTCAATTGCTCTTTAAGCTTTCATAGCAATTTCCCTTTAACAACAGGTGATAAAGCCAGTTGCCAGGAGAGGTGGATTCGGCTGCTGAAAATCTAAAATCTAAATATACTAATGATATTATATTCAGAGTGGATATTTTGCCAATAATACAACATGTTAGTGTTAATTTACACCAAAGGAGCGTTTGTTTAATTAGCTAACCATGTCTGTTATTAGATCTTGTATGTAAACTTTATTAATAAACAAGTGGCATAAAAACACAATGACAAACATTGCAGGTTAAATCCCGAAGCTAGGCACTAATCTCTCTACATTAATTATTCCCAGAAACATCACATTGGTAACAATATGCAATACATTTCAAACAACTTTTCTGGAAGGGGAGAGTGAAAGGAATGTGTTTTATACACGTGTACAAGGAAGTGGATAATGTGGGTGTATTTTTGCTAACCAGATAATATTTTTGCTGTCACCTGTGAGGTCTGTTTGTCCCCAGCTGCTAATGAGCTTGGTTGAGGTCCAGAAGTCTGGGATTCATCCTCAGGTAGTAAATGTTTGGATGGCAGCCACGGTATCTGGTTTCAATATTCAGATGGTAAAGCATTTGTAATACATGCATGGGATCTGGATTCAGTGCCCACTTTAAATCTTCCCTTCACTAAAATCAAGAATGTGTCATTTGCGGCCAGCTTGTACACTAACACCACCAGGGCTATTTCTTGACTACTCCTACACTGCGCGCTCACAGATTATTTCTGAATGTCAAAAGATAGATGCATCGGCCTGAGAAATGCTATTCCCGAACAAAACAGGGTTCTGTTGCCAGCTTTTTTTGCTGAAAGAATGAGTATTTTTCTTGCATTTAACAGCAGATGTCTGAAAGGGCCTGAAATCTATGATGTGTGTTCCTAAATGAGCTGACAGCTGGCACAATTGTACTAGATCTCAGTCCTAGTTTTACACAATTTAGCTAAAACACTTTGCTGTGATCTTTATGATTTATCAACAAAATGTAGTGTCTGGAATGATTCTCAGCATTCCCGAAAAGGCCAGAAATCCAAAAATGAGTGCTTGAAATAGTTATCTATAGTTATCTATACACAAAGAAGATAAAATGGACATATATACATACATACATGCATACGATAGAGAGGGCATTTACCAGACTGATAAGTGTTTTCAATCAATTGCCCTTCATTTTGATCCACTAGGGGACCATTGTCAAGATATACTACATAACAAAACATATATATACTATATATATATACATACACACTTACAATATGAATCATGATGGAGGTGCCCAGCTCATATGGTATAAAATAAAAGTCCATCCAAAAGCCTATCTGGAAGCCAGCGCAATCAAATCCAATGTATGTGACTATTTCGGACATAAAACAGCATCAGCGGCATAGAACAAAGACTGTGTAACATGTTGCTCAATGGCTTTTTGCTGCTGCATAGACCACCTCTTAACCAGGCTCCTTGCTTATAATTAAAACTTGGTGTTTTTTCTCTGCTCTCTGGTTTCCACATTGTATGTTTTTCTATAGATGGGGACTAGATAAATAGGGCCTGATTCATCAAGGAACATAAGTATATTTTTGTGCCGTATCTTGCGTGAAATTGTTATGCACCAGAATGAGACTTACACCAGAGAACACAACTGCCTGTAATTCATGGCCAGATGCAGAAGACATTTCTGACAGCCGACGATTTGAAAGGTGGAACAGGAGAACAAATGTAGGCAATGAACGATAAAGGCGCGCTGAAGTCGAGCGCACACACATGATGCCGATTCAAGCTCTGGGCATCAATCAGGCATGTGTAAATGCCGATTGATGGACATGGATATGTCCCAGAACATGCGTTTTCAATTAAGACACACTTTAAAAATGCATTTTATGTACAGTATGCATTAAGAACATTATATATATATATATATATATATATATATATATATTCCATGTAAAAAATGATAAGGAGAAATACAATTTTTTATTAATGATTGAAAAAAAAATTCCATGCATTCTGATGAGACTTTAATGGCACATCTGCAAAAACACAGGATGGGAGGCCACTCTACAGTTTCGTTAACAAGTTCATCATGGTTGTGGGTACTTGACAGATCACATATATAACATGGTGGCCATAGATTAATAATGTCCTGCAAGCAGATGGAATTAATTTGCAATATAAGATAATGTACCTAAACTTAGATTGTCATCTATGTTGAAATTATATTATATGTACCGTGTGTGCTATTGAAATAACATTATTACATTATTGTACAAGTAAATATTTTATTTCATACATATATATCTGCATTGTGATTATGAATGTATAATGTTTTGATACAGAAGATATTATATATAGAACTCTGTGAGGTACAGTAAATTTGGTTTAAAGGACTGAAGCAGGCGTGTCATAAGAGGGAAAGTGTAAAAGCGCGTGGCTATGTAACGATTGTATCCAGTAACAGAGTACGAAGATAACGTGCACAATTAAGGCGTAAACACGGGATCTTTAACAAAAACCATTAGGTGGGGCTAAGAATAGTCTCCTTAGTCTGATTGGGAAACTCCCCCAACAGGAGAGGAAAAAAGTGCGTTAGAACAATTGAGCAGGCAACAAGACAAGTGTACAAAGCATAATAATCATATTTTAAATAATGCCACTTTACTGAGGGGAGTGAATAGATAATATTGGGGGTGAGAATAAAACATGGTTCCTTAATCTAATTGGGCAGTTCCCCAAAGCGAGAGGAAGAAACAGTAGAGGGACAAACAAAGGTAACAAATTATATTAGGAATGGGACTGAAGCATGAACCCTTAATCTAACTAACTGGGCATTCCCCAGGAAGGGGTGAAACAAACATGGAAAATTAGAATGAGTGACACCTCAAAGGGGCACCCTCTCAAGTGCCATAAGAAAAAATACCAAAAGTGTCTCATCACTACAAACAGTTGTATGAAAAAATTGAAATGTCAAGAGTCATAGATTGAGGATTCCAAATAAAGTGCAGACAGAGAAGACCTGTTTTAATACTGAAGTTAATATTGTGTAATGAAGATATAATAATAAAAAGTGACAAGATAATCAGCAGTGGCATGAATCAGAGAAGTGAGGAATAAGAGTAGCATATTGTTTTTGAATGAAAAAAGTAGAGGAAAAAGGGAGCAAAAGAAACAGAAAAGAAGGAATGGCAGTAGTCATAAACACTTATAATAAAGTGCAAGTATAGACAGAAGAGAGAAAAAAAGAAGAAAAACACAACTTTTTAAAAAGTATTAATATTAAATGGTATGAAAGGTAGAAAAAGAAAGAGAACCATATAGGAATTTAATGAGACTTTCTCATTCAAAGTCACTCGTATAAAGTGGACTAAAATGTACGAGCAGTGGTTGAAGTGGGTAAGTATACGGGATATGAATTACCGCAACTTCTCCTATTGCTTTGATTGTAAAACTATCAAATTCCATTCACTTAAGTTTCCCATACCGCCACTTCTAAACTTCCACTTCAACCACTTTATAAAAGTACAAAACACAGTTGAATAAAATACATCATACAGTTTGAGGCATAAAAACAAAGAAAAACAACTTAAATTCAAGGATTTTCTAGGAAAGAAACAATATGGTTACCCTCATAAATCCAGCAAGTTTCTCTTGTTGATAGAGCCAATTCATTATTTTGCTTACATCTTAATTCTAGACCTGTTCTACAACTCTAACTAATGTCTATCACAAGATTATGTGTGGTCTATTAGTTTTATATGTTTCTTGTATCGTAATTTTTATCTGTCTTTTAGGTTAACCAATATCGGTAAGTCCGCACCCACAACTACAATGGTGAAATTGTCCGTAATATGGATCTGCTAGCATATTCATTTTTCATATACAGTATATATATATATATATATATATATATATATATATATATATATATATATATATATACACATACATATATATATATATATATATATATATATATATATATATACTCATATCCCGATATCTACTTAAATTTAAGAAGTACATTAATCTAGTTCTAAATCCATCAACATATTCTACTTAAAGGCCAAATTTAAATTGTAAGTTGCGTTATAAAGTGGACCTACTAATAATATTCACAAAAATATATGTAAGAAGTCACATTAGAGCTCAAAATAATTGCGAGAGGACTGTGCTTGTAGAAGAACATTGATTGCTGTGCACACTAAACTGACCAAAGTTTTACGAACACTGATCAGATTGTGACTGGGCAGAATGATTGTTGCCACAAGATAAAATGCAATGTTGAGCCCATGTACTCAAAAAAAATACATTGGCTGACCAGGACTGCCCATTTATGGATAGATTAAGTTTATTGGCTATTCCAAATATCCTTTCACAGGAAGCGTTGTTGATGCTCATAAAGTTGGAAAATGTTACAAAACCATTGTTAATGACTTTGTTCACAGCCAGCTTACACAAGGAGAACATGCAATGCCTTTATTTAGTCTTCCTAGGAATGGTCATCCTACAAAACCACATTATGGGGCCTATTTGTCAATCTAAAATGCCCCTAAAAACTACAGTTTTCCGGGAATTAAAGCATAGAAAAAGTAATGAGGCTATTTATTAATAGGGAACCACAGCAGATATTTCTGATGTCTATGGGGACTGCGATTTTGCCCTTTTTATCAAGCTCCAAAATTAGGAGCTTGATCACGGTGGCTTGAGCCATTATAACCTACGGGGAGAGCATCGCAGAAGAGGGACCTTCGGGTCCCTTCCCTAAAGGCTTTGTGCTCTCCCATCACATATTCAGTCATGCCATAGAAACCTGCAATCACTTTACTGTATATTATTTGCTGGGACAGGCTCTTGTCAGAGCTGCTATCTCAAAAAAAATAAAAATGATCTAAATAAGAATGGCAAATGCCACATAGAATCCAAACCTTTAGGTCTCATTTAGTTCCCTATTGATGGATGGTCATTTCTTAAACAAATTATAATTCAGCCACCTATAGATTTTATTAGGGAGGACATTAAGTTTAGTGAAATAATAACACTGTGGAAAATTGAGAGTATGTTTTCTACTTTCCAGCTGTATACAAACAGAAATGTAAAAAGCTGGTTTCATCAATAAACTTTTAGATCTGGTGCTCAGGATTTCCTTACAGGAGTTGCCAGCTCCCTACAATGAGTTGAGAGACTTTATCTATATTTTTTATTCTGGAAGCTAAACATGGATGTCACCGACCATAACAGAAATATATCCTGTGTTTACACTGTTCTACTAGTGCAAAAAGATCAGAAGAAATATGTCAGATGTAATAATAATTAACATCATTTTGTATAATTCCTCAGACACCTGTTTCTTGACTATGACATGTGTAATGTGTTAGCAGAAGAATATGGTTGGCAATAAGTATCTTGAAAAGCTCTGTAACCAATCCCCTCTGTATACATCCTTGTTCTTTTATGTATGTTATACTACACAGTGTGCCCATAGATTAGTACAGCTGTCACGTTATCAACTACATATACATGTGACATGCATCCATGCTGTTTCAAGATTTGCAACAAGGCAGATGAAACAGAGTTAATATACTGTAAACAAAGCAGGTTAAAAGTTCAATGATCCAATGGTTTATTTTACTTTAATCCACAGTGTATACATTTACTGTGTGTATTGACCATGGTATAGTAATTTGCATATGTATTTAAGAAAACTGTCACCTGACACAGACATTTTTTGTATAGTAGCTGCTGTTAGAGTCCTGAACAGTAAGTTACATTAGAATATCATCACACATTCTTCTTTGAAGCCATCACATAAACCATCACCCTCTATTTCTTTCATTAGTATAGTCTTGTTCCTTCTAAAAAGCTTTCCTGGGTACAATGATACATTTCTTTGATACAATGAAATCAAGAGAAAGTCAAGATTTTGTTTGTTACACAACTGCCATATATAGAATAGACCTGGATTGCTAGAGCCAAGTAGAAGCCAACACACCAGGGATTGCTTCTGAGAAGGGGTTTATAACCCATTTAATTATAATGTAGTAATAGTGCAGGAAGGAAATAACATATCTGGCATGTCATTTCTCCTCATTAGATGATGACAACATACTTTGAGCACCAGATTCAAGTTTTGATACTAGCCTAGCAGGTCTTTAAATGTCCTCCATATCTTTTCAAGCACAAAACTCTACACATAACAATACCAAATGTTCTTCAAAGTGAAGAAAAAATAATTCACAGAAAATCTAGCACTCACATAGGGTGTATTTCATTTAGAATATAGGGTCTGTGAAATATCAAACATATGCATATTTGACATCTAAATATAATTAAAAGCAATTTTCCTTCAGTGGTGTACACAAAGACAAATATGATATGTGTGCATCACATAGTGAGGAATTTTGACAGAAACATTTTGCAGGAAATTGTGGTTCTGTCTGGAATGCATAGTAAACATGTTATATACACAATATCATTATGCTAATAAACTATGTGAAATAGTTCTCTTGGACCCACACAAGCAAAAATTTGAACCATGTTTTGAAATTTTAATGTGTATTCATTTGCCAGACCGATTCTGGAAGGCCTGTCTACCTGGTCTAGAACTGACTTGGCAAGCATAAACCTGTAGCAGTCATCCCTTCATGTAATTAGTTATGTTCTGCTTGAAATGTGCCGTTTTAGTTTATATAAAGCAAAGGTACAAAAGTGTTTTATCAACACCAATTTTTTCTATAAAACTACATACTATAAACTCTTACACACTGTTTATCAGGTTGCACAGTCCTTGTTGTGCAGCCGGTGATATCAGGTGATCCTATTAGTTACCTCCAATAGGTATTGACAAAGCTTTAGATAATTAGTTTAAGCTTTAGAAATACACTGTTAACTGCTTGTGGCAAAAACCTGTTGTACTATCAGCAATTGTATATTACTATATTGTACTTACTGTCTATGTGTGTTTAGGCATTTTTTTACTTTTATATATATAATATATCATTTTAAACAGTGTTGTAAGCAGAATTACCCAGACATAGTTTACACAAGGTTTACACAGAAGGCTCCCACTGTTAATCTTTCATCAATGCCCTTAACCTCTGAGTTGATGCATACATAAATCCATGATGAACATCTATGTTCTTTATCAAGTTTTAATTGAGGGTAATTCTATGAATGTGTGTTTTCTCCACAAAGCCTGATTATCCAAAAAGTTGACTAGGCTGCAGCATAGGGCACAAAACTATTTTGGGGTGCAAAATTGTGACTAGGAGAGGTATAAACTGAAATTGAAGAGAATAGTTATTCTCCATAGTAAAAAAGAAAACATGAAGTGTAGTAAGGTTTTAATCTTGATGCATTCCCATGGTAAAGGCTGAAGGCAATGAGTCATCCTTGGGTGGGCACTTGAGCATAAGCGAGTAGGAGAAAAATGTATGGGAGGACAGCCCCCTTCACCATCACATCTTCACCCTCAGTAGCACTCCATTCACGACTCCTTCTACTATACAGTTCTGATTTTAATGAAAACAAAATGAGTGACAAATATTACCATGACCCTTTCAAAGAGGCAAAAAGGCAAGAGGAGCTGAATTTCAAAAACACAGGAGCATAACTGTTGGTAAGGGGGGCGGGGGGTGAAGGAAGACAGATTTTAATTTAAGGATGAGTTTCTTTTTACCTACCGGATATTCTCTTGGCATGAAATGTGAGGGGGGCTACGAGCATGTTAGCCTAAGGAGACCTGAATCCTTAACCCATCTCCATAAATATCTACTGAGTAAATAAGTACACATATAATAACAGCTGAATAATATTAATAGTCAAAATGCAAACACAAACCTATGCAATGGGTGTTATCATAGAGAGGGGTGTAGTGACACTGATGATATTGTTTGCACTTTCTGCTCCGGGCATCTGGTATGTTTCAAAAACATAAAAACATCTAAACTGAAAACTGTCTTAAATAAAAACGGAAATGTTCCAATCCAAAATCTCTAATTCAAACCATGTCCATAATTCAGAGTAAGTATTTTAAAAGAAAGTTAAATAAAATAAAATGTACTGTTGCACGTCACAGAGATCACTATAATAAACAGAAAGCCTTGCCAGAAGAGATGCCTTTTTTATCCGCTACAGAGAAACCAGAGTCCAGCAGCAGCGCACAGTTCCAGGCAGAGGGTGGAGGGAATACACAAGGCAGAAAAGCAAACAGTTGTAATGCAAAACGCATGCTCTTAGCTGGATTACTGTTATGGAAATATTCATGCTGTAAAAAAATATGTATCAGAAATCAAGAAGGGTTTTCTTTTTTCCCCTCTGGATAATACTTAGCAGAAGTCTTTAGCAGTAAAAGCTTCACTTGAAAATTGCCGGCACAGTTCTGTACATAAAAAACTCTGCGTGAAGTGTTCCATGTTTGTCTGCAACACATAGCTTTTTATTGTAGATATATTAAAACAGAGCATTTCATGTTGTCATTTTCAATAAAAAGAAACGTAATGTTACCTGCAATACAAACCAATGTTGTTAATACCTATATCAGTATTGTTTTTATATGTGGCCAGTGATCAGGATTTAGTAGATTAAAAGCTAATGTCAAAGGAAACTTCTGAAATCCTATTTGCGACTTGTGGTTTTTCATCATTTAGTACACTGTATCATCAGGGTTACCATCATTCCCTGTTAAAGTGAAGCTCTCGTCGGGTGTAGTCCTGGATACAAAGCCAAATGAGCAGCATTCAGTGCTTCCCCACTCTCTGCATTATTCTGTGCCTCACAGTCTCTCTTCTGGTACAGACATTGCTACAATTATCCCATATAGTGAGACATAGTAAGATGTAAATACGACTTTCAGGAACTATTCTGGTTATAATTTTTGAAGGAGAAATAAAGTTATCTAAAATAATGTGACTGATGAAAGAGGTTTATGTGGAATGCAATCAGAAACTGGAAGCAACCGATCAGGGAACTGCTGTTAAGACACACTGAATACACTCTGTTACAAATAGAACAGGGGAATCATTCATGTCTGCCAGAAATACAATATATTCTGTTACACAGCAGAAGTGAGGGCACAGGGCATCAGGATAATAGATGCAATGTCCCCTATACTTATATTTATGTGAACATGCCCATGCAACATAGAGGGTGTGGCTTTATTTGGGATCTGCACTTATTTGTTTTTTTTATATCCTTTAAAAGGACACTTTCAGTGGTGGAAATGGGGTGTATACGATAGTATGCCCTACCACTCCCACTGCCTTTGTTGTAAAACTATCACATTCCATTCACTTACATTCCCATTACATTTTTCATACAGTCGACCACTTCTAAATTTCCACTTTGACCAATGGACACCGTCATGTATGGGACAGCACAACATAGCAAATAATAACTAACAATGACTGCATTCTTCTGCACAACAAATGACTACTACTCTCCTAACCAAGCAAATGGCTTTTATCAACATACATATATTGTAAGACACCCCCAGCTGCTGGACATATATTACACAGGGATAACCAACCATATCTAGCCATATACTGCAGAGAACTGCTCCCACTGTAACCCACATATTGCAGAGAAATATCCCCATTGCAACCACTAATTAAGCTGTTGGCCGTCTGTTACACAGAAAACCCCCATTTGCCAATCATATAATGTTCTCTCCACCCCCACTCCCTTACAAGTTAATATGTCTTATTTTAATTCTCCCAGTGCTACCGCAGTATTCTCTAAACATTCATTTAGGTCTACAAGCTAGTGCTTTTGGATCTGAATGATCGAGCAAGCGACATTAAGGCATGGGAAGGAGGTGCCACTTATGTCAGAGTCATATAGGACGACAAGTATGGATGACCACTGCGCAGTGCAGTGACAGCAGAGGTAATGGTAAGTGTAGCTGTGCATGCATCCTTCCAATTTAATGTGTGCAAGGACAGAAAAATAGTGCACACTCAGGAAAATGGTTCTGGTGATTGAATAATTATTCTGCATAGGAGTATATAATATAAAAATTCTGCCCCTGTAAAATTTGTATGCGCATGGTGGAAGACGGAGAATGTGACTCAAAGTCCTGTCTGCTAACACTTTAGGACACCTCTTTAATAAATTCCAGGCCCAATTATGTCTTAACCTAAACATTAGAGTGAAGGAATATCAACGCTGTCTTTATGATATGCCTTACTTGTGTTTGGTTGAATATATTTATTACATGTGGATATTTGTACTCATTTAAACACGTGTGTTATACATATCAGGCAGTTACACATATCAGTCAGTTACATACATCAGTCAGTTATACACATCAGTCAGTTATACATATCTGTGGGCACTGTGGTCATAAGTTTGATTCCTGACCATGGCACTATCTGTGTGGAGTTTGTATGTTCTCCCCGTGTTTGTGTGGGTTTCCTCCGGGTGCTCCGGTTTCCTCCCACACTCCAAAAACATACTGGTAGGTTAATTGGCTGCTACTAAATTGCCCTTAGTCTCTCTCTGTCTGTGTGTGTGTTAGGGAATTTGGACTGTAAGCTTCTATGCGGCAGGGACTGATGTGAATGAGCTCTCTGTACAGCGCTGCGGAATCAGTGCTGCTGTATAAATAAATAGATGATGATGATGATGTGTGTCCGTATCAAATGCATGTGCATAATAAAACCACATACGACTAAAAGTAAAGGACGACTTCTAAATTACTCGCACCTTGTGAGGCCCCATGAGAAAGGAAACCATGGAAGACCATCATAAATTTGTCCTCTCCACCTTTAGAATCTTTTGTCACTCTGCAGGAGAGCTGGATTTCCCAGGAATATTATACCATTAGCTGCCTATCATTCTGACTTTCATATAGATTGATCAACCTGAGCCTAAGTGCGGAGATCAACAATGACTACCATTGGAAGTTTGGGTCTCCTAAATACAGCACAAACTGTTTTCCCTTCAGAAGAAGTTTTCAAGGTCACAGAGGGTTTAACACATTTATCATTTTGTAAATACAAAACCTGTTTTCCCTTCTGCTGGGACTTCAACACAAGCTGTGGTTAGTATAAGCAGCTATGTAGTGTTGTCCCACTAAATCATACTTGCCGACTTTCTTCAGCTCCCTTCCGGGAGCCAGGCAGTGGAGGGGGGCGGGACGGGGCCAAATGCCGCGATTCACCGGGAATTGCGGCGTTTGGGATCTAATTCTTCCCACTTCACTAGGAAGTGGGGCACTTCCTAGTGAAGTGGGCAGAATTCGGGAGATTGCCACACTCGCCCGGGAGTCTGGAGACTCTCGCAAAATGCGGGAGTCTCCCGGACATTCCGGGAGAGTTGACAAGTATGCACTAAATGATATCAAAACTACTGCATGCTTCCTACAATCATTACCAATGTAAATTATAATAAGTGATTGCTTTTCAGGGGATAAATTAACAGTTACAGTAATTACTTTTGTAGGCAGTATGATTTTTTTCTTCAGAAGAAAATGATAATTACAGTAAATGCATCATGACTGTGTAGCAGTCAGGACCAACCTTCATGTTCTATAAGAAGTGACTGTATATTTTTACATAAACATAATGATAATATTTGAACATGCATCAATCTTGCTTTCTATTAATGACACATTCTGTACCTTTGGTAAAAACTGGGCTATGTATTAAAGCAATTAGTAAAATATATGTATATTTTCAATTTATTGCGCACATAATTTAGCTATTGTGAATTGTTACATTTCAGGATGCAATTAACATTACAGAAGTCTTTACAGTACCTAAGATAGATTTAGCAAACCTTCTATAAATTAAAGTGAAGGTTGCCCATAACAACCAACCATATTCTAGCTTCCATTTATATAGTACATTCTAAGTGACATTCTACTTGTATCTACCAAGCACATTTACAGCTGCATTCACAATCTCACATATAAATATAGGAGCAGAATGATGCTCTGGGGTGTTTCCAATAAACAGAATATGAGCGTGAACTGATCTGTGTGTAAGGCGGATAAATTAGAGCATTTGCAAACATTCACTGCAGTGGCGTATTGTCACGGGCACTAGGAGTCTTTACCCAGGGATCACCAGGTGATAGGCTTACCAGAGCAGTATAGGTGGTAATATGGTACTCTGGTAGCAGGGTGATCACGGAACAGGAAATAGCAGATGATGAGATGCTCAGGAAAGTCTATGACTAGCAGCACTGGCAATATGGAGGTAGTAATACACGAGGAACTGTATGGACAAAGGACACGTGAAGGTAGTCAGTGGTCTGCGGTAGCAAGTTGTACCACTGCTATAGTGAGGAGGAATGTCCAACAGAAACGAGGAGGTGATGAGAGTCAGCGGTCTGCGGATAGCAAGTTGTACCGCTGTCTGAGTGAAGGAATGGAATCCAAGTGGAGGTATCCGGGGAGTCAGTGGTCTGCGTTAGCAAGTTGTACCACTGCTATGTGAGAGGATACTGGAACAGGTGAAACTGTAAACAGGAGTCAGTGGTCTGCCACTAGCAAGTTGTACTACTGAATATATATGTGAGGAGGTGCACGGGGAGAGACTGCAACACAATATATACACGGGCACCTTGACTTTGATCCACAGTAATATGCACAATATAAATGTATAAATGACTGAACAACACTGCCAATATAGAAAGTCTCTTGAAGTAATCCGGCATAAGATAACACAGTCAGTGATGGCAATAGACTCAGCGGATAGTACACTCCAGAGGAGAACCAACACAGTCCAGCAAGGTATGCAATACACAGCACAGTCAATGGGAAGTATGCATACCGTGGTTCAGGAGAAGGCAGTCAGACAGGAGTGCAGAGATACCTGAAGGGCAGGAGGCCAGCAGGATACAAGTCCCTGGATGGGTGAAGCAAGGGTCTAGCAGGTGCAGCGCACAGGTAGGTAGACCAGCAGGGAACACAGGAAGGCGTGGAGAGCGGATCAGCAGTAGATGGATGAGTAGCGCTGAGAAGTAACAGCAGCGGGTCTCTGCGGGAACACGGAGGTAACCAATAGCAACCAGCAGGTGCAGTAACGATGGGACACCGGAGCAGAGTTGAACTGGAACAGATGATCACGGAGAGTAGCGGGTAGCAATAGTGGCAGCAGACTCAAGGAAACACGGTAGAGTAGACAAGGACTGAAGACTGAAGCGCACAGAGGCAGCGGATAGGAATCAGCTAAACTGTCACGATGAAACACAGACGGGTTGCAGGTTGAAGACTGTAGTGCACGGAGGCAGCGGATAGGAATCAGCTAGCAGTCACGATGATGAAACACAGACGAGTTGCAGGTTGAAGACTGTAGTGCACGGAGGCAGCGGATAGGAATCAGCCAAACAGTCACGATGATGAAACACAGACGAGTTGCAGGTTGAAGCCTGTAGTGCACGGAGGCAGCGGATAGGAATCAGCTGGCAGTCACAATCATGAACAGGTGAGTGGATGTGGTTGAAGCCTGTAATGCACGGAGGCAGCGGATAGGCATCAGCTAACAGTCCCAATGATACATGGTAGAGTTGAAGTGATTAGAAGACTGTAGTGCACGGAGGCAGCGGATAGGAATCAGCTCACAGTCACGATGATACAGTAGATGGTAGAAGTGGTATGGGAACCACAGTAGCAGAAGTGGTTTGAAGACTGTAGTGCACGGAGGCAGCGGATAGGAATCAGCTCACAGTCACGATGATACAGTAGATGGTAGAAGTGGTATGGGAACCACAGTAGTAGAAGTGGTTTGGAAACCACAGAGGTAGAAGTGGTTTGGAAACCACAGGAATCAGCTGGGCTGAATAAACGAGGAAACACAGGAACACCTTCAGAGACTCATGGGGAATGAGACTCCAAGATCAGGCAATGTGGTGTTGACCACAGGTGCTTAATATAGGGAGGTTGCCTGATCTGCCAATTAAGTTAAAGGAACATACACTGAAGGTTTGGAAAGGGCTGCGCATGCGCAGTCCCTCAGGATAGAGGACGTCCACGGTTCCTAATAGTCCGGGAAGAAGCACTCACAGTCCGGTGAGTGACAGTACCCCCCCTTTTAAAGGTGGGCACAGAACGCCTGGAACCGGGCTTGTCCGGATTTTTGGAATAAAACTTCTTCAGAAGGGCAGGAGCATTAAGATCTTCAGCTTTGATCCATGAACGCTCTTCAGGACCAAAGCCCTTCCAATGAACGAGGAAACGGAGGACTCCTCGCGAAATTTTTGCATCCAATACCTCAGTAATCTCGAAATCCTCCTCCTGATGAACTTGAACTGGCTGCGGTGCTGAGGAAGGAGTCGAGAAACGGTTGATGATGAGAGGTTTGAGCAAGGACACATGGAAGGCATTGGAGATCCGAAGATTCTTAGGAAGAAGAAGTTTAACACATACTGGATTGATAACTTGAATGATCCTATATGGACCAATAAAACGAGGGGCGAATTTCATAGATGGAACCTTCAAACGAATATTTTTGGTAGATAACCAGACACGATCTCCAATTTTTAGTGGTGGAATAGCCCGCCTCTTCTTATCTGCGAAAGACTTATATTTGTTAGATGTCTTCTTTAAACAGGTTTTGACCTGAGACCAGATATTTTTGAAGGTCTGACAAGCAGTCTCCACAGCAGGAACTTGGGTGGGCGGGAGGGCAGGAAATTCCGGAAAGGACGGATGGTGACCGTAGACCACAAAGAATGGAGTTTTAGATGATGACTCATGGTACATGTTGTTATGGGCGAATTCAGCCCAAGGGAGCAATTCTACCCAGTTGTCTTGGTTGGCTGAAGAGAACATCCTAATAAAAGTCTCAAGATCTTGATTGACTCGTTCCGTTTGTCCGTTAGATTGCGGATGGTAAGACGATGAGAGTGCTAATCGTATGCCCAAGGTTTTACAAAGGGCCCGCCAGAATCTGGAAACGAATTGTACTCCTCTATCTGACACAATCTCAGACGGACATCCATGGATGCGGAAGATTTCTTTAATGAAATGTTCAGCCAGAGTAGACGAGGAAGGTAAACCGGACAGAGGGACGAAATGAGCCATCTTCGAAAATCTGTCTACCACTACCCAAATAGTATTGTGATTCTTACTTGGTGGCAAATCAGTAACGAAATCCATACTAATATGGGTCCAAGGCTTGGACGGAATGGGTAGTGGTCGCAGCAACCCTGCTGGAGTTCTGCGGGAGGATTTGAACTGAGAACATAAATCACAGGAAGCAATAAAGTCTTTGACGTCTCTCCTCATTGAAGGCCACCAGTAACTACGAGAGAGAATCTCAAAGGTCTTATGTTCACCGGCGTGTCCAGAAAAACGAGAGGCATGGAACCACGAAAGGATTTTCCTCCTCAGAGTAGGAGGCACGAGGGTCTTCCCAAATGGTAGCATTTTGGTGGATGAAGCAGCCAGAGAAATACATTTGGGGTCTAGAATAGCATGGTTGGGAACCTCTTCTACATCAGAGGACGTCACAAAAGCTCGAGATAGAGCGTCAGCTTTCTTGTTCTTAGCAGCTGGTTTGAAGGTTATAATTAATTCAAAACGGGAAAAGAAAAGAGACCATCTTGCTTGACGAGGGTTCAAGCATTGAGCAGATTGCAAATATGACAAGTTCTTATGATCCGTGAAGATCGTCACCGGATGGCGAGCTCCTTCCAACAAGTATCTCCATTCCTCTAATGCAGCTTTGATGGCCAGCAACTCCTTGTCCCCGATAGTATAGTTTTTCTCTGCGGGCAGAAGACCCCGAGAGTAGAAGGCACAAGGATGTAATTTTTGTTGCTCCGAGCGTTGGGAGAGAATAGCTCCTAAGCCCACATTAGAGGCATCTACTTCTAGGAAGAAGGGGAGTGTCACATCAGGTTGTCGCAGAATGGGAGCAGACGAGAAGGACTCTTTGAGGATTTGAAAGGCTTGGAGAGCCTCAGATGACCATTGCTTAGTATTAGCCCCTTTCCGAGTTAAGGCCACAATGGGAGATGCAATGGATGAGAAGTCTTGAATGAAGCGTCTATAGTAATTGGCAAAACCTAAAAAACGCTGGATGGCACGAAGAGTAGTTGGCTGAGGCCAATGTAGTACAGCATTTACTTTGTCTGGATCCATCTTCAGGCCAACTCCGGAAACTATATACCCCAAGAATGGAATCTGGGGTAACTCGAATGAACATTTTTCCAATTTACAGAACAATGAGTTTTTCCGTAGTCTGGAGAGGACCTCTGCCACATGTTGGTGATGAGAAGGCAGGTCCTGTGAGAAGATCAATATGTCGTCCAGGTAGACAACGACACATACATATAATAAGTCCCGAAAGATCTCATTGATGAAACCCTGGAAAACCGCGGGGGCATTACACAGCCCGAAGGGCATTACTAAATATTCGTAATGCCCATCTCTGGTGTTAAACGCGGTCTTCCATTCGTCACCGGAACGGATTCTAATTAAATTGTAGGCACCACGAAGATCCAACTTAGTAAATATCCGAGCTCCCTTGATGCGATCAAATAGCTCAGTGATCAGCGGAATGGGATACCGATTCTTGATAGTAATGGCGTTGAGTCCACGAAAATCTATACAAGGGCGTAATGATCCATCCTTCTTTTTGACGAAGAAGAACCCAGCTCCAGCGGGAGAGGTGGAAGGTCGAATGAACCCACGCTGGAGATTCTCCTGTATGTACTCAGATGTGGCTTGAGTTTCAGGTAACGAGAGAGGATAGACCCGACCCCTGGGAGGAGTCTTGCCAGGTAGAAGGTCGATC
The DNA here is from genome assembly GCF_038048845.1 of Mixophyes fleayi. Classification (NCBI taxonomy): domain Eukaryota; kingdom Metazoa; phylum Chordata; class Amphibia; order Anura; family Limnodynastidae; genus Mixophyes; species Mixophyes fleayi. The sequence continues at coordinate 18,833,349 of NC_134407.1, forward strand.
GGACAATCCCAAGAACGATGAGGAGGAAGACGTTCAGACTGAGCTTTATCAAACACATCGGCAAATGAAGCATACTGAGGAGGGAGTCCCGGGGAGGAAGATGAGATGGAAGATTGCTGTACTTTAAGAGGAATAACTTGAGAGAGACAACGATGGTGACATTCAGGCCCCCAAGACGTAACTTGAGGGGTGCGCCAGTCAATCTGGGGAGAATGACATTGAAGCCATGGAAGGCCTAAGACAATCGGACTTGTCGTAACAGGAAGAATTAAAAACGAAATTTCTTCATGGTGTAGTACACCAATCTGAAGGGTTACTGGAGACGTACTCTGGGTGATGAGACCATTGATGAGACGTGATCCATCTATAGCCGTCACAGTAATGGGTGTTTTTAAAGTGATCACTGGTAGGGACCATTGATTCACTAGTGATTTAGAAATGAAATTTCCTGCTGCTCCGGAATCAATCAATGCCTGTGACTCAAAGGATTTGGTAGCAAAGGAAATCGTAACATCGAAAGCGCAGACTTTAGATTTCATAGACAATGGAGAGGACTCCAGGGACCCTAACTTCACCTCTCCAGAACTAGTTAGGGCCTGGCATTTCCCGATTTCTTAGGGCAAGAACTGAGCATATGTGTGGAATCAGCACAATAGATACAGAGTCTATTCTTTACTCTTCGTTTCCTCTCTTCTAAAGATAATTTGGAACGTCCTATCTCCATGGGAATCACAGAAGGTGAAACTGGACGAAATTGAGGGTTTAAACGAAGAGGTGCTTTAGCAGAAGTTGTTTTCTCAGATTCTCTTTCACGAAATCTCATGTCTACACGATGGCAAAGAGAGATCAAATCTTCTAGTGACGAAGGAAGCTCTTGGGTAGTCAGTGTATCTTTAATTTTATCGGAGAGCCCCTGCCAGAAGGCGGCAACTAATGCTTCAGTGTTCCACTGAAGTTCAGAGGCTAAGATCCTAAATTGAATGACATACTGTCCTACTGTATGGGAGCCTTGTCGCAAACGAAGAATGCTGGAAGCAGCGGAGGTCACACGACCTGGTTCATCGAACACACTTCGGAACGTGGAAATGAATTTGGCACTATCTTGTAGAATTGGATCGTTTCTTTCCCACAGAGGGGAGGCCCAAGCCAGGGCTTGTCCAGAAAACAATGAGATAAGATAGGCCACTCTGGAACGATGGGTAGAAAAATTTTGAGGTTGGAGTTCAAAATGGACTGAACATTGGTTAAGGAAACCTCTACAAGTTTTGGGGTCCCCGTCATATTTTGACGGAGTAGGCAGGTGAAGCGTAGGAGCTGTAGACACCTGGGATGGCACTGGGGAAACGGAGGAAAGCACAGGAGCTTCAATACTAGCTGTAACAGTCTGTCCAGATGTTCCTTGGGAGGTTAACGATTGGTAACATTGAAGTAACAGCTGTTGGCGAGCATCCTGTTGCTCCACACGGCTGACCAGATGCTGCAGCATCTCTTTAGCAGTAGGTTCCGTATCTGGGTCTGTCATGGCCTGATCTTACTGTCACGGGCACTAGGAGTCTTTACCCAGGGATCACCAGGTGATAGGCTTACCAGAGCAGTATAGGTGGTAATATGGTACTCTGGTAGCAGGGTGATCACGGAACAGGAAATAGCAGATGATGAGATGCTCAGGAAAGTCTATGACTAGCAGCACTGGCAATATGGAGGTAGTAATACACGAGGAACTGTATGGACAAAGGACACGTGAAGGTAGTCAGTGGTCTGCGGTAGCAAGTTGTACCACTGCTATAGTGAGGAGGAATGTCCAACAGAAACGAGGAGGTGATGAGAGTCAGCGGTCTGCGGATAGCAAGTTGTACCGCTGTCTGAGTGAAGGAATGGAATCCAAGTGGAGGTATCCGGGGAGTCAGTGGTCTGCGTTAGCAAGTTGTACCACTGCTATGTGAGAGGATACTGGAACAGGTGAAACTGTAAACAGGAGTCAGTGGTCTGCCACTAGCAAGTTGTACTACTGAATATATATGTGAGGAGGTGCACGGGGAGAGACTGCAACACAATATATACACGGGCACCTTGACTTTGATCCACAGTAATATGCACAATATAAATGTATAAATGACTGAACAACACTGCCAATATAGAAAGTCTCTTGAAGTAATCCGGCATAAGATAACACAGTCAGTGATGGCAATAGACTCAGCGGATAGTACACTCCAGAGGAGAACCAACACAGTCCAGCAAGGTATGCAATACACAGCACAGTCAATGGGAAGTATGCATACCGTGGTTCAGGAGAAGGCAGTCAGACAGGAGTGCAGAGATACCTGAAGGGCAGGAGGCCAGCAGGATACAAGTCCCTGGATGGGTGAAGCAAGGGTCTAGCAGGTGCAGCGCACAGGTAGGTAGACCAGCAGGGAACACAGGAAGGCGTGGAGAGCGGATCAGCAGTAGATGGATGAGTAGCGCTGAGAAGTAACAGCAGCGGGTCTCTGCGGGAACACGGAGGTAACCAATAGCAACCAGCAGGTGCAGTAACGATGGGACACCGGAGCAGAGTTGAACTGGAACAGATGATCACGGAGAGTAGCGGGTAGCAATAGTGGCAGCAGACTCAAGGAAACACGGTAGAGTAGACAAGGACTGAAGACTGAAGCGCACAGAGGCAGCGGATAGGAATCAGCTAAACTGTCACGATGAAACACAGACGGGTTGCAGGTTGAAGACTGTAGTGCACGGAGGCAGCGGATAGGAATCAGCTAGCAGTCACGATGATGAAACACAGACGAGTTGCAGGTTGAAGACTGTAGTGCACGGAGGCAGCGGATAGGAATCAGCCAAACAGTCACGATGATGAAACACAGACGAGTTGCAGGTTGAAGCCTGTAGTGCACGGAGGCAGCGGATAGGAATCAGCTGGCAGTCACAATCATGAACAGGTGAGTGGATGTGGTTGAAGCCTGTAATGCACGGAGGCAGCGGATAGGCATCAGCTAACAGTCCCAATGATACATGGTAGAGTTGAAGTGATTAGAAGACTGTAGTGCACGGAGGCAGCGGATAGGAATCAGCTCACAGTCACGATGATACAGTAGATGGTAGAAGTGGTATGGGAACCACAGTAGCAGAAGTGGTTTGAAGACTGTAGTGCACGGAGGCAGCGGATAGGAATCAGCTCACAGTCACGATGATACAGTAGATGGTAGAAGTGGTATGGGAACCACAGTAGTAGAAGTGGTTTGGAAACCACAGAGGTAGAAGTGGTTTGGAAACCACAGGAATCAGCTGGGCTGAATAAACGAGGAAACACAGGAACACCTTCAGAGACTCATGGGGAATGAGACTCCAAGATCAGGCAATGTGGTGTTGACCACAGGTGCTTAATATAGGGAGGTTGCCTGATCTGCCAATTAAGTTAAAGGAACATACACTGAAGGTTTGGAAAGGGCTGCGCATGCGCAGTCCCTCAGGATAGAGGACGTCCACGGTTCCTAATAGTCCGGGAAGAAGCACTCACAGTCCGGTGAGTGACACGTATTTTGTCCAACAGGAGCGTCTTAGAAGTAGTACTGGCACAGGTATTTCTCATATTAGTAAAGGTCATTTGTGCAGTTTGTAAATGATGTGAAGTTATCCTGTTTTCATAATTATAATCACTGAAAAGGTGACATGAATTATTACTTTGTCCGGAAGGCATTAATATGTAGTGAAAAATGTTATCTAAAGATTACCTGTCATATGCTAACAGGTGTGAGCAGGTATTCTGTATCTTTTCATCGCCCTCCCACCATGAAATGTCCAGAGGGAACATGTCTGTTTCTTATGATACATCTCCTTAGATTATCATTTCCGACGACCACTCAGTACATAATGACACAAAAATGTTAAGCCTGACACCAAATGAAAGATATAAAACAAGCTTCTCATCGATGACCCAAACATATCATAGTACAATAAACCGTCTATATATACACACATATATATATATATATATATATATATATATATATATATATATATACACACACAAAATAAGGACAAGCATTTTTTAAAAATAAACAATAGATAACAATAGAATCAGTAAAATCAATACAAGAGGTGACAATAAAGCAACTACATAAGAAAATACAACAAACGTAACTAACACAAAAAGAATGAGGAGATATGAGGTAGAAGAATTGGGCCAAACTTGATTTAACATTCAAGACGGTTAGGGAAGTAGACGGGGATAATAAAGGTGAAGTGAAGTGAGAAGAAGAGATAAGTGGAGCAAGAAGAGGGAGCTGTTTAGGATGGGGCAAAGTAGCAAATAGAGATAATAAGAGTGGAGGGAAAGGATTGGAAGGGGCAGGTGGAGTGTGAGAAGGGAATTGTTTTAGGGTGGGGAAGGATAGGCGACTGTGGAAAAGTGAGTTTTGCAAAGCATTTGAAAGATTTAAGGTTGGGGAAGCGATGCGAGCAAAGTCCTGAAGGCGGGAGTGTGAGGTAGGGATAGGTGATGAGTATAGGCGAGGGCCATTGACAGAACATAGTGGGTGAGAAGGGGCGTATTTCTTAAAAAAGTTGGAGACGTAGGAGATGTTGCTATGCATTTTATATCATTTTATTCTGCACTGTTTGTCCACAGAATGCATTTCAATGTGCACGCCCACTTCCAAGTCCTTGGAAATGCCTTTTAAAAATGGGATGCATCTAAATTTGTAGGCTTCTGGAAAATGTGCTTGGCAGAAATAGTTAGAGAGTAGAGATAAGCAGTCCAGATTCTTTTCAATCAACAGTTCCGAGCTTTTTCAATATGAGCCAGAACAAGACTGACTTTCTAGCTCGCCTCGGGAAAACATCACCTTTTTTTGACATAGAAATCTCTTGAGCTTTGGACTCTACAATGTGTATATACACAATTCTCCTTCATGATGCAATCATTCCCTATTCAGGGAGTGTGTAGAAGAGAGTCGAAAGCTTAGAGCACTCTGCAGTGCATGCAAACAGCAGTAAAAAAAAATAAAGAAATACAATATTATTAATCTTAAATGTAAGTAATTAGCAAATATTTAATTACATTGATAGGAATCAGTCCCCTATAAACTGGAAGGTTGTAGAGATCTGTCCCTTTCCTGCCAGGCAGGATAAAAATAGTTGAATAAGGAAAGGGATACCATAAAAAATGCAGTGCAATAAAAATATTGCACTTCAGAGTGACAGTGGCTACTCTGGTGTCGCTAATCTTTCTCAAACTGTGATGTTAAATTTAATCATTATTATAGCACAGTTAATTCACACTACTAGTTGAACTAATATTGAATATTATGATGTGTTTTTTTAGAATTTTTGAGTGAAACCCAAAACACCAACTTGGTTTTGCTAAAACCAAAATCAACACCAAAATGCAGTGATGGTTGCGGAAACTAAACCAAAACACAGGGTGGTTTGCACGTCTAACAATAAGTATAACTTTGTAACTTTGCCACTAGCCCCTTTAATGATTTCATGTTTACATTTGACTCCACTACTAGTTTTAGCTTCATTTATGTCTAAAATAAATAATGAGAGTGAGGAGATATCAGGATCTTTATTACATGTTTATCTTTTGTGTGTTTTATTACATTGGTTGGAATGCATCTAGAAATTCCCTTAAAAGTACAACTGGAAACTGTTTCCTTTTGAAGGATAGGACAAGTAAGACCTAATCTATGTTACCTCAGAGAACATGGCAACATCCTTTTACTGGAAGAAAAGTGGTGTACACCCTCCAAAAACCATGTTTCTCATTCCTTACCTCATGTCCTGCATAACAAAATCACATTTATACTATGGATGCATAAGTAATTCAAGGTCTAGTCTACACTGGCATGGAATGTCCTTGATTCACCAAGCTCCTCTCTTCAGGTGCCAACTTTCACATACCCACAGACATCATAACATGCAGAGCCCTACAGTTACCCATAGCTGGCACATTTGGGTACAAATAGGCACATGATGTCACAAAACAAATAAAGGCACCATAGTATTGGAAAACTGCACAACATGAGAATAGCTGATTGTAAATATTGCGGAATGTTTAATATCAAAAATACCTTATTCATTACAAATTGATACAGTGGACAGTATACATAAAAACATACAGTTTAAAAATACCAATAAATGATCTCAAACAAACCAATGAACACGCCTCTCAAATAATGTCCATATATAACTCCATGGTATAAAGCATCAAATCCAAAGTCAAAATCAAAGAATGATGTGAATTTTCAACAATGAGGGTTCATATAGTGATCTGTATAGTGCAAAGAAACCCACATATCCATATGCGACTCTAGGTAAATGTTCAAAGTCTTATATGCAGTGCTGACTCAAGTATTAAAGCTGTGGAGATGTCCTGGGTGAGTGGCCAGACCACTCCTGCAGCAACAGCTAAGTACACACTGGGGCGTTTTTGTCCAATAATCCGGCAAATCAGCCGACTGACGACCGTGCGGTTGGAAGTCGGGTTAGTGTGTACTAAAAAATGGGAGTCTAAAAACAATTCATAGCATACAAATATCCTAGATAAATAAAGTGCTGGATACATTTGATTGTCACACCACTAATGACTATTCAATACCTAAATATAGAATGGAAGAAAACAATACAGGTGTCTAATATAAGTAAACCAGCTGCTCAAGAAATTATACACAAATCTGATGCCCAATGATAAACAAATGTTATTAGAACTGAAGTTAATTGATTTACTTCTTTTTCTACCTGGGTAGTATATTACTGTCCTGCAATTTCAATCTGAGCCAGCAATGTGTATTGCTACTTAACTCCTGATGGTTAATGTACAGGATCCTTCCAATAAGGAATAAGGCTAAAAAAATGTGGCAATCCTACTAGTTCTGAGCCTATAAAACAGGACAATCAGCCAACCTTATGCTGTGTCAGAGAGAAAACATTCTAAGCAGTACTGAGAATTTACGTTCACAAAAATGCATCAATCATACCAGTTGTAATACTGTAATACTGTAAAGCATTGTCCCAAGACGATCAGCCAACCTTATTAATGTGTCAGGGAGCAAACATCCACAATAGTAGCAATCCACAAGGTTTCACAGACTGCCGGATGATCTTACCATAACGCTGGAATTGGTAGTGGGCTGAAACCGTACCCCCCATGGAGCCAGGGATCTGATGACATGCTGCAAGTCATTTGTAATCTCACGGCATCTCCCTCTCTTGATTACTTTCACACAGAATAGTTCATAGAGTTTCTCTCACCACCGTAAAGCACAGATTTCAAATTACAGGCACATGTAATGGCAGCACCATGGGCTGAATAAATGGCTGGAACAATAGTAAACACAGTTTATCTTATAACTCCAGACTTTAGATCAATAAATGGAGCCAGTCTAACGCATTTCATTGCCTCCAGGCGATTTTATCAGAGATGTGCATGTATACAGTGATAGCCAAAAGTTTTGAGAAAGACACAAGTATTAGTTTTCACAAACTTTGCTGCTTCAGTGCTTTTAGACCTTTTTGTCAGATGTTGCTATGGTATACTGAAGTAAAATTACAAGCATTTCATAAGTGCCAAAGGCTTTTATTTACAATCACATTAAGTTTATTCAAAGAGTCAATATTTGCAGTGTTGACCCTTCTTTTTGAAGACCTCTGCAATTCACCCTGGCATGCTGTCAATCAACTTCTGGACCACATACTGACTGATGGCCGCACATTCTTGCCTAATCAATGCTTGGAGTTTGTCAGAATTTGTGGGTTTGTGTTTGTCCACCCGCCTCTTGAGGATTGACCACAAGATCTCAATGGGATAAGGGTCTGGGGATTTTTCTGCTATGGACCCAAAATTTTAATGTTTTGATCCCTGAGCCACTTAGTTATCACTTTTGCCTTATGGCATGGTGCTCCATCATGCTGGAAAAGGCATTGTTCATCACCAAACTGTTTGTGGATGGTTGGGAGAAGTTGCTCTTGGATTATGTTTTGGTACCATTCTTTATTCATGGCTGTGTTCTTAGGCACAATTGTGAGTGAGCCCACTCCCATGGCTGAGAAGCAACCCCACACATGAATCGTCTCAGGATGCTTTACTGTTGGCATGACACAGGACTGATGGTAGCACTCATCTTTCCTTCTCCAGACAAGCGTTTTTCCAGATGCCCCAAACAATCTGACCCTCTCTCCCCACAACCTCTCCAGCACAGGTCACAGGTGGTACTGTATATCCGTAAGAAGCAGATACAACTGGAAGTATATTTTATAATCATTTTCTTTCACAAGGGATGAAACAGAGGTCTTGGAGACTCATTCTTTAATTCTTGTCCAAGTGTGCTCATCTGGTTGACTGCCCAAATAAGCCTGCCATTTAAGTTCATGCATAGGGGTGGTGGTCTGATTGGAGGTGGTGAGGAGATAAAATAAACTGGAGATATTTTGCATAGGTAAATCCCTCCCTACTGGTTTAATCTCTACTTTTTACACCATTATGGTTGCATTTCGTCAACCTGCCAGAGATCGCTTTAAGCTGAAGTGGGAAGAAGATCTTGGTGTTGAACTAGAGGTAGAGGAGTGGGCTAAGATCAGGTCACGAGTCGCTAAGAGCTCTATCTGTGTACATACCAAAGAGAACTCGTATAAGCTATTATATAGATGGTATTTAGTTCCAACCCGCTTGAAAGCCATATATCCTGATTCCTCTAGCTTATGCTGGAGATTATGTGGACAGGAAGGCTCATTCCAACATATTTGGTGGTCCTGCCCGGGACTTGTGGAATTCTGGCGGAAAATTCACAATCTAATCAATAGAGTCACCTCAGTAAAACTTCCCCCTTGCCCCTCATACTCACTACTACATAGGCCTATACCAGACGTTAGCAAATATACAATAGCGCTTGTGGGCCATATACTCAATGCAGTCAAATGCGCAATAGCAACAAACTGGAAGCATCCGGAATCCCCTTCACTGCCTGAAATTATCAATAGAGTATGGCAGACCTATAGCTGTGAACACACTACAAGCATTCTCAATGAACGTCCCAATAAATTTCGAGCGATTTGGGACCCTTGGCTCGCCTTCTATGGTGCAGAACAGCCAAGGCCCGATTAGATTGGAAACCGATGAATATAGTATCAGAAGACGTTCAATATACGGTTTGTACCTGTTATACATTTAGAAGCCAAGCCAGGTGCCCCTTCTCCTTCCCCCTCTCACCACACTAACATTTTTTCCTTTTCCTTTTCCCTTCCTCTCCTTGTCCCCTGCCCTCTCTCTTTTTTTCTTTTTCTTTCTCTGTTCTTACTTTTATTGGTGAAGTTCATATTGTTTTTCTCATTCGCAATGTATCTGTTGTTTGATCAATGTAACTTAACCTTTACACTGTTTAAAAATTGAAAAATCTCTCTAATAAAATATGTTTAAAAAATAAAAAAAAATAAACTGGAGATAATACCCTTCTGAAGGGGATAATGAAAACAAAAAAACTGCAGTGAGGTTAGGGATCTCATTATATCATGATTACGAAAGGAATCAACATAGTGTCTCACTTGTAGATAAGCAAACGGGCTGACAGATTGGAAATCAAATTTCTCACGTAGCATCAGCAGTGGAATGCAATGGCATGAAGCGAGTACATCTTGCTGGGCGTGTACTTTTTGCTTGTGGTCACATGTATTAGGGGTTTATTTATGATGTCAATTCTGACCTAATGCTTTTCATCTGATTGGTTTGCTATCTCGTGTTCTGACATCAGTGTTCAACCTACCTCCAGTCACCTGCAGCCTTACCTGACTCAGCTTGTGATATAAACATGTAAAACTCCATACTAAAGCCCTGGTGGTAACAGAGTACTGTCGAGCATATAGTAACAGAGTACTGTCGAGCATATGGTAACAGAGTACTGTTGAGCATACCAACTTGAAGGAAAACGGGGCTTCTATAGGTAAAGCTCTTGAATAGCCTGGTTTTAGGCGTTTACTTAAGGTTTGAGTAGCTAGGCATTACAGTGTTATAGTGAGCCTACTTGCTCTCTAAGGTAATGTAAGTGGGCACCACAGTACTTGATGAAGGACAATAGTAATAATAATTTAAGCTTGGACTCATCTAGAATTGAAAAGCCTTACACATGAATACTGAACTGTACTGCTTATTTATTCTGTGGTACATATTTGAGGTAAAACACAACCCTGAGGGAAGGTTTATACATCTTTCTGTTTCATGGTTTTTATTTTACTAAGTATCTGGTTTGGCAATGTAAGAAATGTGGACAGTAGTAGAAAAAATGATTCAAGATTTGTTCATTAAATGTTCCAGCTGGGTTTGTTTCTTGCAACAGTGAGGTTGTAAGCACTTTACCATATAATTTGGTGGCTTCCATGGTTACTAACCGTCCCTAATTTGCAGGTAAAGTTCCAAATTATAAAATGTGTCCCTGGAAATTGTGCCTATTCTTCAATACTGACCAAGTGCACAGTTCAAATCTCAGCCTCTTAGAGTGGAATTCAATTCCCTGCAATATGCTGTGGATTGCCTCCAGAACAGTTGTGAAGTTGTTATTCCAGCCATAAAGGTGCTGCAGTATAATATATAGGGATATATGACTGTCTGTTCCTTGTCACAGGAGAAGTGCCTCACAGTGATTCCGCTGTTCAAATGCTGAAATGCTTCCGTGTGACAGAAAAAAAGCATTTCCCATTCACTAATATTGTGCAAGTTCACCAAAAAAGGACATTTTGAACCCTCAATGTTCACAATCATCAAAATTACACCAGCCCGTCATACCCCCAACATTGCAGTCAACTTATATATGTTTCTATGCTCACGTCTTTGCCATTGATTTCCTGTTGAATTAACCTGGACTAAATTAGGTAACTGATGTTAAAAAATACCTAAACGTCAATGTGTTGGAAGGCATGATATAAAAAAAAATCTAATTTCTTAGCTCAACAAGCTGTTTCTCAGTGGTGAGAAGTCCACTTTTGATTCAGCATTCTGTGGAATGCTATTATGCCCTGTATTTGTAATTTTGCATTTCACTGAGTTTATAGTCTATAAATAGAGATGGGACGACGATGGTCATTGAGTTCTGCTCTAGGGATTTGGCAGGGGTAGGACTGGAAATTTGGGGTGGAACAAAAATTCTAGGGCAGTTCTGCGTAGAACACTTAAGGCAAAATTCTATTGGCGAAATGTGTGAAATTCCATATCTAAATGTAGTATAAGGTGAATATTAAGCGAAAGAGTTTTGAAAAATTCCGTTAGGGCTAGAATTGACTAATAGAGCTACCCATCACACACATAAAATGCATTCACACTACTTCAAAAAGTCTTCAAATGCCCTCACTATTAGCTGCGAACACGCATCACTTCTCAGTATTTATGGTGTATTTTGTTTGAGTTACTTGCTGCACACTGCTCAGTGTGCAAGTCAGATAGAACTAATTATATAATTGGAACACAGTAACTGGTGTTTATTGCAAGAAAATATTATTTCCATAGTTTATTGTGTACAAAGCCAGTTACAGCATTGATAGAAAATTAATTGCTCTTAGTTCATATCATTTCTAATTTCTATAAGTACAGATATATTTTCGAACTGCATGACACACAAAAAACGCGAAAAGTGAAAACAAGTTCTAAAATTTTCCTATAGGAAGCCAGGGACTTACCTAAGTCTGTGTATGCTCTTACAAACAATAAGATATGTGCTGCTTGCTGGACTATGACAACTAAGGTGGAGATGGGTGCAGGATCATTAAACTGATCATTAACAATGGCCATTAATTTACTATGTACATTGCATTGCTTGAAATTTTAAACGCAAAGACTACAAAGAACAGTATCTGGAAAATACATGCAACATAAAACATTGCAAGTTTTGCAGGTGCCTTTTCCTTTATGGGGGGCTTTCACCAGTTTGTTTCTATTAAAGCTGCAGTTAATGGCTAACATATAATTTATGTGTAAAGAATTTGTCTTTCTATAAATCGTGTCTAATGCCAGCCATCCCCCAAGCCCCAGTAATAACCCCTTGCTTTCTCCTAATTACAGACCTTAGTTGCCTGAGGGTTCTGCGTCCTCCAGGTGTGAGTGTCCCTGATCAATGTGCAAGTCCCCAGTATATCGCACCAGACCTGCTGCTGGAATGAAATGTCCTACAGTCCAATTATACTTATTACATTCTAACTTACACCTACTTCCATACAAATACTCATTTTAAATACGTTAGCTGTATGTCTTATTGATAGCTTACCGCATATATCATTTTTTAATGATATATATATATATATATATATATCACCATTTATTTATATAGTGCCACTGATTCCGCAGCGCTGTACAGAGAACTCATTCACATCAGTCCCTGCCAGCTTACAGTCTAAATTCCCTAACATACACACTGACAGAGACTAGGGTCAATTTTGATAGCAGCTAATTATCCTGCTTTTGGCGTGTATGAGGAAACCGGAGCACCTAAAGGAAACCCAGGCAAAGACAGGGGAGAACATACAAACTCCTCACAGATAAGGCCATGGTCGGGAATTGAACTCATGACCCCAGTGCTGTGAGGCAGAAGTGCTAACCACTGAGCCACCGTGCTGCCATTACATATATATATATATATATATATATGTAATATAAATATATATACTCATATAAAAGTGCATAAACAGATATTCATGTGCACATAGTACTGTATATCAAATAAAATGTAGTACAGTGCTTGAAACAGTTTACAATCTTTTCCTATTAAATGTATGATGCCTTCTCTGAAACTAAGGACAATTAAAGAAACAGCATAAGCATTAAAAGTCATTGTTAAATTATGGGCAAATGTACTGACCTACTGTTAGCATGATGCATGTGTAAACCAATCTTATTGGGTGGTGATGGCAAATCCAAGAATATAAAATAATAAACATACAAAACCATACAATATAACATAATATAGATTTGAAAATAAAACTCAAGCACTACATTAAATAATAACTTAATGAGTAATAGATATAGATCACGACTGCAGTAACTTCAGAGACGGGAACTCTTAACAGACAACACGCATAACCGACAAGTAAGTTTGATATTTTTCCTAAACCGAATATATTTCTATATATACGAGTATTGGATATTCAATTTGGGGTATATTATGCTGGTCATGTGTTAGGTATGATGGAATTGTTTCTTTGTTTGCTGGTAATGACATGGAAGTCATTTAATTTGTTAAGTATGATATGTTGGTCATTTCAGAGGATGGGTAGGATTTGCTGTTCACTGTCCATGGTAGGCAATATATGACAGTCATTTGCTAGGCATGATGTGCTAGTTGTTTCATATTATTGTATGATAATGCTGATCAAGTGTGAAGGGTATGATATGCTGTACATTTGCTGGGTATGTTATGACAAATATTTTCTGGGTATGCTATACTGGCCATTTGCCATTATCAAGCTGTGCAGTCAATTGATATCACCTTAGGAGATACAGACAAAGGCAAAATAATTCAAATTAATTTCAGCAAAAACCTCATTTGATTCAAGTTGAAGTCACGCTTAGGGATCTATAGGGTTCTGCCCTCTTTGTGTTATTAGAAAGGGATAATTGCTGCTACAGCGAGGAAATTAAAAAGACTATTAAGGCAATGTGAGGCTGGAGAGTGACAAAGTGATGAAAAGGATCATTACTCTTTTTAATATTTCCTTACTAATTTTATGTTCCTCACATTAGTTACCAGTCACTCTTTTAGGGCAGTAGCCAACTCTCAGATATTAGCATTGTGACAGGATGGACAGAGTGTACCAACCTATCTGCTGTTGCTGGGAACCAGCTGGGCATACATTGCCACTGTTCCCTTTCTTTATCCCAAATGCGCCCTCTAACCGCAGTAGGAGGGGCTTACAATGCTGCCACCACTGAACTAACGGCACCCAGAACTGCGTTCCTTCTGGGTAACTGTCGCTGCTAGTGTACCTCTTGCTGGTGCACCTGGGCTAGTACCCCTGACCTATTCCTATAGATCAGGGTTGCTGTAAATGGATTCCCCCTGGACTATCACACTGGCCAGAGGTGCTGGGCAGTGCAGTGGTACTGGAGAGCTGGGTCCACCTCAGAACAACCAGAGAATGGATTAGATTTGGGTCTAATCTGTAGGTCACAGGAATTTACAGCAGGTAAGAGGTTATCAAAGCAGGTTCTTCAAGCAAAATTATGTTTTATTGGCTCAAGTAGTCTTAACAAGCACAGTTCAGTGTCACTAGTTGAAGGTACTAGTGACTTCCAGAGAGGTACAAATGGTATGAACATTACAAGGCTCAAACAACCCAGATCTGACATCTCCTGGCAGGGGGTAACGCCGCCCCCTGATCCTCCCCGGACCGACACGTCTGAGTTATTTTTAGTATCAGGATACAATATGTTTTCCCAAACATGGATTTACATGCAATGCAAAGTTATTAATATTTACACTACTCTGTTATATGCTAAAACTTGCTGCTTGCATTATTTGAGATGCCAGCACACCAGACAGGAAGGCAGCGGCCCCTGTGATGCGTATACAGGCTAAACAAACGTGTTGGCCACTGAGATGAACAGGGTTAATTAGCATGAGTATACCTGTCTCTAGACAGTTTCAAAAAACACATCCCCTCCATTCTATTGCTAACTTGTAAATTCCCAAAGAAAAGTTACAACCCCAAACAAGAAATTTCCATACAAAACACATCTCAATGTAACATGATAAGTGCATTTGCAATTATATACATTGGTGCCTGCACCATTAATTGAAATACATTTCTACAATAAATTATTTCAATATGATCCAGCCACAAATAAGTTATTTATAAGTGATCCAGCCACAGGCATCCTCACAGATTTGTTTATATAGTTACCAATCTGTGGATTCAATACCTTTATAATATGGTTCTGTGTTTCACTACTTGATGTTTTTATATACAATCCCCATTTAGAGTAGAATTTATCTACACTATTTTTGATATCTGGGAGTCTTGCCTTGTTAGCAAAGAACAGGATTTCCGGTATTTATGGTTTTATTTCATTTAAGAAACTGCTTTCTTTAAAATTGATAAAATAACTGTCATCTTCGTTTTTAAGTCTCTGGATGGTAAGCTTCTTGCCAAACATTATAGTTTCATAGGAGCATCGGGATTGGAATGTTTCTCAAAGTAAGTTTAAATGTTATATTTATGAACAAAGCTATCTTTTAACTGTACATGACACGCTACATACATCCCTTTATTATTCTATAACTATCGATCTATTGAGAAATTTTAGCTCACAGGTTAAAATGATGCTAAATTATTACAGAAATTAGAAGAAATGTTGTCTACAGTGGCTGCCTTACTGACTGCTTGTGTTCTGGCTACTTCAGTTGATGAGAGATACTCAGTCATGGTCTATAAATAAAGCCTGGAGATAGGATGTAGATACATATGGGTGGCTGCTACAGCCGGAATGAACTATGTAACATTTTAAGAGAATGACTTTGTGGTTATTTTTGTGGAGTGCACTTTCCTTGTATCATATTACTTTTGCTCATTATGTATTCTAGTACACTTATTCTCTGTCTCTTGTGAGTGGTTTCTTTGGGTAGACTATCAAACCTCACAGGGCAACTGAGATGTAGAATTCTTTGATTTATACCCTCTCCCTATACCTTTATAGAGCTTGAGACATTTGCATCTTAATGCCATACGTGTACAGATGCCTTACCTGCATGTATCCACAGGAAAACCACTGCATTGGTGTTTTGGAGGAGGAGTCTAATGGTATAGTTAGGAGGAAAATTTTGTTGTGGCAGTGTGGGACTTCCCTTCATTACTCATCATGTAAGCAAGTCTTGCTTTCAGGAGGGTAGAGAACAACTACTTATACCTTCTCTGCAGATAGGTATAGCATGCCATGAATCTGCACAGCAGTCTGATGACAGCAGTTAGTTATTAAGGCTCAAAATAGCTAGTTTTAGAGTTGGAACAAGTGACTTTGTTGACAGGTAAGAGCAGATGTAATCAGGACATTGCAGTACACTATGTGTGTTCAGAACTTAGACCTCTCCATTCTTATTTTTATTTCTAAAACAGATCTTATAATTTACATTTTTGTCATAGTAACATTAAACAGTAAATCCCCAACTCCCATCACAAAACATTAGCCCAATGTACATTATTACAATGTACAATACAATATTGTATAATACAGAACAGGTAGATATTGAATAGCAAGAGCTAAGCAGTAGTATTACTATGTACATATCATTCAAACAAACTGAACTTGACAGGTGATATCAAATAAAGAGACGATGCATCCCACCAAGACTAAAATGCAATAACAATGCAGAACGGGGAAATTACATAAAAATAATAATAATAATAATAATAATAATAATAATAATAATAATAATAATAATGATAATAATAATAATATTAATAATAATAATAATAGAATGCATAACAGAGTAGAATAGAAGAGAGCAGATACGGACCGGATGCCTAGAGTGTGTTATCATCTTAGTCTTCAGATAGGGATGGAATAGCAAATCTATACTTGGTCCACTGAGACCAGATTTTAAAATACTTCTGCATAGAATTCCTGCTTCAATGGATATATTGTTCATGTACAACTAAATCATTCACTAAGGCAATCGAACTGGCATTTGAAGGTTTCTCTTTAGCCATCCACGTTCTAGCTATAACAGCCTTAGCCAGAGCCAGATGATGATTACATGCATCTATATTATATTGATGACATTCCAAAAATGCAGGAACAAGATGGCATGTAAGACACTAGTCAAAAGAGGTAAACAGGGATAGACATATAGAAACACAAGAGCATATCCAAATAACAGTCCTCTAGCTTTGGAGTAAAAGAGGACACCTTTCATTATATAAATGCTACATTTCTACATTAAAAAATAATGCAACAAATTATCATTTTTTTCTCTGCATTTTAATTAACCTGCAGATCTTTGTTTATTGGTGCCTTGTTCAGTCATGGGCAAAAGTTTTGAGAATGACAGCTGCCTCAGTTTTTATGATGGCAATTTGCATATACTCCAGAATGTCCCTCTTTGCCATGACAATGAATTTTATCCCCAAAACAACATTTCCACTGCATTTCAGCCCTGCCACAAAAGGACCAGCTAACATCAGGTCAGTGATTCTCTCATTAACACAGGTGAGAGTGTTGACAAGGACAAGGCTAGACATCACTCTGTCATGCTGATTGAGTTAGAATAATAGACTGGAAGCTTTAAAAGGAGGGTGGTGCTTGAAATCATTGTTCTTCCTCTGTTTACCATGGTTATCTGCAAGAAAGCAATCATCATTGGTTTGCACAAAAAGGGCTTCACAGGCAAGGAAATTGCTGCTAGTAAGATTGCACCTAAATCAACCATTTATCGGATCATCGAGAGGTTCAATAGTTGTGAAGAAGGCTTCAGGGGACCCAAGAACATTCAACAAGCGCCAGGACTGTCTCCTAAAGTTGATTCAGCTGCAGGATCGGGGCACCACCAGTGCAGAGCTTGCTCAGGAATGGCAGCAGGCAGGTGTGAGGATGGAGGATGGCCTGGTGTCAAGAAGGCCAGCAAAGAAGCCACTTCTGTCCAGGAAAAACATCAGGGAGAGATTGATATTCTGCAAAATGTACAGGAATTGGACTGCTGAGGACTAGGGTAATGTAATTTTCTCTGATGAATACACTTTCAGACTGTTTGGGCACCTGGAAAAACGCTTGTCCAAAGAAGGAACCATCAGTCCTGTGTCATGCCAATAGTAAAGCATCCTGAGACCATTCATGTGTGGGGTTGCTTCTCAGCCAAGGGAGTGGGCTCACTCACATTTTTGCCTAAGAACACAGCCATGAATAAATAATGATGCCAAAACATCCTCCAAGAGCAACTTCTCCCAACCATCCAAGAACAGTTTGGTGACGAACAATGCCTTTTCCAGCATGATGGAGCACCATGCCATAAGACAAAAGTGATAATTAAGTGGCTCGGGTATCAAAACATCAAAATTTGGGTCCTTGGCCAGGAAACTCCCCAGACCTTAATCCCATTGAGAACTTGTGGTCAATCCTCAAGAGGCGGGTGGACAAACAAAACCCACAAATTCTGACAAACTCCAAGCATTGATTAGGCAAGAATGGGTAGCCATAAGTCAGTATGCAGCCCAGAAGTTGATTGACAGCATGCCAGGGCGAATTGCAGAGGTCTTCAAAAGGAAGGGTCAACACTTTAAATATTGACTCTTTGCATAAACTTAATGCAATTATCAATAAAAGCGTTTGACAATTTTAAAATGCTTGTAATTTTACTTCAGTATAACATAGCAACATCTGACAAAAAGGTCTAAAAACACTGAAGCAGCAAACTTTGCGAAAATCAATACTTGTATTGTAATTCTCAGATCTTTTTACCATGACTGTATGGCCTGTTCTGTCATTCCTTATGCATGTGCACAGCCCCCATCACTGAGAGTAAGAACAGGCAAGAGATATGAGGCTGGGCACCAAGTTATTCTGCAATGAAAAATCATTATCTTAGCTATAAGATCACAAAGATGGTGCCTCTTAGAAAATAAAATATAGGAATACAATCACAGGATCTCCTAACAAAACATTAGGTAAGATAAGATAGTGCTTTGACAAGCTGACAAATATCATTTTAAGTACAGTGGATAATAAAATAAGCTTTGTACATCAAGCCAATATTAATTTAGAAAATTAAAGGGAAAATTCATGAGCAGACATAAATCTCCCAGCAGAGCCGTCTTAACGCATGGACACGCTGGGCAGTTCCCTGGTACCCTATGAGCATATGGACCCCATAGACTTGCCAACTTTTCAGTGTATTATTCCGGAAGATTTATTCAGAACCTTCAAACCCAACTGTACATGAGATCGTTCATTTTCAAGACAGAAACTGATAAAAAAAAATCAGCTTTGCAGTGCAATGGGGCAACAGCATTTGAACTGGCTTTCACTCATGTATGGAAAATGACATCCTTAAGACCATTGACTTCAAGCCTATTATAAAGCAATTCTCTGCAAATCAATTTCGGAAATGTTTGTGTTGAACACTTGATTAATAACAAATTATTCATAGTAATTTCATACTGTGCTAGTTCCATCTGTATGATTTACCAACTGTGTACCATGTTGAATTTCTTGTTTTTCAACTTCAAGGCTCATGTTATATTGTCCAAACGTTTGTGTGGTTTAAGAATAAATATAAGCTTCATTTTATTGATAATTTACATTTTTATTCATGTGAGCGGTTGTGTAGATAGGGTCCCAGTGCACTGCTTTGCCCGGGGGCCTATAATGCTGTTAAAATGGCTCCCAGATTAATTGGGTTGAGCTGAGCTTGCAAGGACGGGTTGATTGTGTATAGTGTACTAGTTTATTCTGCATTCCCACCTATAACCAGGTGACAGCCATCAGGGATCAAATAAAAACATTGTGGTTTCACACAGAAACTAGATGTCTGTAAGATTCCACATAGAGACCTGACACAAGCAAGACTTTAGTTTGATCTATTTGAAAAGAATGAGGTAAAGAGTTAAGTAGGACTCTGAGAAAAGGAACAGCACCTGGGACCCATTAGAAGAGGCAAAGCAGCTGGCAGCCCTTTAAAACCTTTTGTGGCCATGCTGAGGGAGGAAGGAAAGTAGGGGAAGTGTTTAAACTTAGAAGACCCCCCTCTGCCTTCACAATGCAGCGGATACCTAAGTAAGTGCCTAACGAGCAGGTTGTATTAGGAGACAAAAACAGAGCACCACCTGAGAACAAGACACTGCTAATCATGGAGGTGATAACTTTGCCAGATATTAATGTATCTTATATGTATCCATGCATATTATTGCAGAATAGTACACAAAGTGTGCAACATACTTGGAAATTCACCTGTACATGTAAAGTCATATTTATAAGTTTATCTGCTAGCCATAATAATACTGAAGAAAAGCATGCAGCATAGAGGAATATTCTAAACTAATTACAAGAATCTCTCTATGACAAGAACTTTCAATATATACAATCAAGTCTATCTAAATAGATTCCTGACTACCTAGAAGTATTAAATGACCATGGGCCGATTGGCCGATTTCAAGATGGCGCCCATGTTTGGTACATACCGTAAAAGATAGACCACGTCACCCATACCTTACTGGAGTATTCAGGTTTCCCAATTTCCTGTAGAGTTTTTGAAATAAAAGGGTGTACTGCGACTTTTGAATCACCCTGTATATATATACAAGTTAACCCGTGCATGATACTCATGCATTCTAGTCAAATCAAGCTACTTAAGGTCTTAAAAATGTTCTTGTCATGCATTTGGGCCTAGCCCAGGCCTCCTCAGGGGAAGAGCGTTACTTCCCGACGCAAGCGCCCTTTTTAATGTGTGTTCATGAGGTAAAATTACCTCACGAAAATGAGTTTGACCTCTCAACTCGTAAATTTAGCCTTTACTACCCCTCCCACGGGGGGAAGGGGGGATGATGGAAGTTAACTGACTTCACTATTCTAATTTTTTTGTCAAATAATGTCAGTATACCAAATTTCAGGTCAATTGGATGAGCCCTTTCTGAGAAAATAGTTTTTTCCACACACACACACACACACTAACACACGCCGCTACACATGTGTGTTCATGAGGTAAAATTACCTCACGAAAATGAGCCCTCAACTCGTAAATTTAGCCTTTACTACCCACGGGGGGAAGGGGGGATGATGAAGTTAACTTCTAATTTTTTTGTCGAATAATGTCAGTATACCAAATTTCAGGTCAATTGGATGAGTCCTAACACACGCCGCTACACATGTGTGTTCAACTCGTAAATTTAGCCTGTACTACCCCTCCCAAATTTCAGGTCAATTGGATGAGCCCTTTCTGAGAAAATAGTTTTTTCCACATACACACACACTAACACACG
The DNA here is from genome assembly GCF_038048845.1 of Mixophyes fleayi. Taxonomy (NCBI): domain Eukaryota; kingdom Metazoa; phylum Chordata; class Amphibia; order Anura; family Limnodynastidae; genus Mixophyes; species Mixophyes fleayi. Next base: position 18,854,283 of record NC_134407.1, read on the forward strand.
CCACTAGGCTTTTACTTTTACTTTTATATATTAGATAATGCTAAGAATTTAGTAGGTCAGTGTAGTATATAACTCCGCCCAGCAGGTGGCGCTGCAGCTTGAGGGTTTTTTTCCACACACAGACTAACACACGCTACTAGGCTTTTATATTATAGATATATATATATATATATATATATATATATATATATATATATATATTTATATATATATATACACATATACATATACACATATAGTATATATAAACAAGCATGTGAGTATCCAGTAAGGAAGCACAGAACTTTCCTTTATGTTTACATTTACTTTTCTTTTTTTACTTTTTTTTTTAAAGTTTTATTTTGACAAGATCAAACAACAAAGTACAGCCAACATTGAGAGCACAAAAATATCGACTTGATAATCATACAGTAATTACGACCAGCGGAGTCATAAGATTACTCATTGCAGAGGTGACACCAATATTTAAGAGATAAGGTCGACCAAGGATTTTATATTAAGGAACAGAAAGATAGTGAAGAAAGGAGAAAAAAAAAGTATAGACAGGGAGAGAAAAGAAAAGTGAGAGAGATGGAGAGTGGCTAATGTCCGTGGTAGTGATCAGGGTAAATGGGAGGACAAGGCAGGAATAGGGAGAGTGCAGAATCGGTGAAGTCACAGGAAAGGAGATCGAGCTCGGAAAAAAGAAATCCATGGGTCTCAGACCTTGGTGAAGGCTCTCGAATAACGCTGGTCATATATGCCATGCGTTGGGTCTGCCATACTCTATTAATAATGGCTTGGAGGGGTGGGGGGGCCTGTTGTTGTCAGTCAGCAGCGATTTGGCAGGTAGCTGTTGAGGTGATATGCCGAGCTAACTTGTTCTAATGACGGGTCGCCGAGAATGCTCCCAAGGTAAGAAGAAAAAAATTGGGATCCAAAGGAATATTAATTTGAAGGATCGATTGAATCAATTGCTTAACCTCAGTCCAAAAGCGAGTAAGCTTTGGGCATCCCTACAAGATATGGAGGAAGGTGCCCTCCTGGGAGCAACCCCACCAACACCAGTCAGAAGAGTCCAGGAGGATCCTATGGAGACGTGTGGGCATATAGTACCACCAGTACATCACCATGTAAACATTTTATTTTATTTTGACACAGATTAAACTGGTGGCTGAGTGTTCATAAATTTCAGACTATTCTTCGCCTAGTAAAGTTTCACCAAGGACTCTTTCCCAAGCAAGTTCGTGAGATTCCCTAGGGCCTGAAGTGGACAGGGCAAGTTTGTGATATATTGTAGAAATTAGACCTTTTGTAGAGGTATGCCGTAAGTAAAGCCTCTCAAAGGTGGTGAGAGAGTGGGAGGAAAGGCGTGCTTTGACATTATTATGGTAGTGGCATATCTGCACATATTAATAGAAATATTTTGAGGGGATATGGAGGCGAGCGTGAATATCAGAAAATTGAGGAAATGTCATAGCAGTGGTGAGGTCATTGAGATATCTGACACTGAGAGAGCTATGCTTGAAACATTTTAGGAGTGAGTCCAGGAGAAAAGTCAGGGGAGTTAAATAATGGCAGCAATAGTGTGGGGTGAGGAGAGAGACCAAACTTTTGAGATGAGGAGTCCCAAACTGACAGGGAATGCAAGATGAGTGAGTGAGGAAGGGAGCGTTTTAGTCGCCGAGCCCTTGGGAGCCAGAGGAGAGGAGGGTGAAAGCTTTCCCAGACTCTCACGAGTTCCCAGACTCAATACGAGTCCAAGCTCTGGTATCATCAGAACTACACCATAGGACACATTGAGCGAGCTGGGAGAAGAGGTCTTGCTGTCTTCTTCTTCTCCGGCTCGTCGTTGCAGGCTCCAGCGGCACCTCTTTCTTCTTGCTGTCAGTGCGGTTATGGCTCGCCCTGCACTGCTTAGGTCACGTGAGATCATAGTTTACCGTGACCTCTTCACTAAGCAGTGCAGGGCGCACTATGCCTCCACTGACAGCGATTGCCAGCAGTATGAAAAATTTATATATATATAATGCTGCCAGCAGATCTTTATAGGGGCAGTTCAGCGTCGAACACCATTAGTAGGGAGGGAAGCTTATCGCAATGTACAGTATGTATCAAGTCAATGACCCTTCTAGTATTATCATGGGCTTGACGGAGAGGGATAAAGCTCACCTGGTCCAGATAAACAAGGAAAGGGAGGAGGGGGTTCAGTCTGGAGGGGCTACATTTACTTTTCAATATGTGATTCAAAGTCAACAAACTCAAATATAGAAGAGGTAGTCACCTCCAGTTTAACACGTTTACAATCCTGTCTGGGATAGATATCCAAACAGACAGTTAGAATTTGGGTTGAAAATATCAGTTTTCCAGTTCAGCTTTGGTATCAAGATTTCAATGCAAGGGCATTCAGACAAACTGCGTGTAGTCAAATTCCTAAATCAAGTAAAAGCAGCATGTGGCAAAGGAATGTCCCAATTAGTTTCATGGGTTCTATTAAATTCTTAAGAGAATAAAATAACGTCTGACATCACATTGCAGTAAGCTAATATGTTAACAACATTCTTGGTTGATTGGAAATTCAAAACATAATTGATCAATTAATTTAATAATTCAACTTATTTGAATGTGCTTGATAAAACCGTGCAGAATTTGGATGTATTTATAGCCAATTATCTATTTATTTGGTCTTTATGTATTAAGTCTGACTCTTATTAATCAGGTTGTAGATAATGAATAATTAATATACAGTTGAATGTTATATGTGAGTTCATTACTTTGCTGTTAATATTAAAGAACCATAAATATTACACTATGTACGCATAATATAGGTGCTTACTTTTGCTGCCACTGATGCTGCAAAAATGCTAATTTTTTCAATATATATAATATATAATTATCCTAATATTAATATTGTACTTTATATTGTTTTACAGACATATATATTTCACATTTCATTTATATCACACAAATTACATATGTTAAAATGTTAGTGGAGCAGCACAGATGTTCTTATCGGTTTTATTTCTCTAACAAAATAAATCAACTAATTCTCTCAAGTATAACAAAACTGAACGATTGACTGACATTTTCTATGATCTAATTTAATTTAAGCAACAAACCTTCACTATCACATTTAAGACATCCACACAGTCCATTTTGGGGCTACACGTTATGATATCAGGTCAATTGCCAAATAATGTTGTCAATAGCGCAGTGACTGAGGACAGCAAAAAAAAAAAATACAGAAGAACTCACCAGAACATTGTTTAAGACTCCCTGAAAAAGATCTCCAAAACTCCAACATGATTACATGACAGAGTAAGAGAACATCTGTTGAAACCAAAACGTATGTCTTTCTGTTTGAAGCAGCATCCTTTAGGTCTTGGAGTAGGCTTATTCTTACTTCATACATCTTACTCACAAGCCTGTAATAGGCTGGTGTTATATGAAGAGCTGCAGGACCATGGTGAAATGAGAGGTAAAGAAGATGCATTCATCTACATTTATTCTGCAATGACTGGATTTAAATATTGATATGTAACTGCTTAACCCTCTAAAAAATATTGCAATGATGTTAAATATCACTTTTCAGCACATTTCTGTATCTCAGACAGATTATAAAATCTGTTTTTGGCATGCAGCAAAAAAGTGTAGTACGAAGATCATTGCTTTTGATCAATAACAATCAGCTGTGTAACTCTGCTTTACAGTTCCATTGCTGTAGAGGTAATTGTACTTTCAGATTCACCAACTCCAAAGTGCAAATATGCAAGTGAAGCAGTATAGGAATGTGATAATGAAAACAACTATAAATACTGCATAATATAAAAGAGGTGATGTATATAGTAAGCATTGTATTTGTTTTTATGATTTAACAAGATTTCTAGGTGTTAAATATTGCAAATGAACAAAGGCTACAGTTTTACGATTTCAACCCTTAGGTACAAAAAAACTTATTACAACAAGCAGTTAGGTAGTACATGAGTATAAAGGAGTTGTAAAATAATTTTGTATAACATTTATGGTGTGAATTATAATTGTAATACTCTCCTTTCAATATAAATGAGTTTCACATACAGCATTCATCTGAGTCTGTGTGACGTGTCCATCTAAAAAAGGACTAAAATTGGCCAAAATTCTATCTCACACTCACTATTTAACTACCTTCGGTCACCACCTTTCAATACCTGACACTCTAACAGGAAGTCTTTGACTACCTGTTGGTTTATCTAAAAATATATCACATCTTAAATTTAAACAGAGTTACTGTTAAATAAACAATTATCTGCCTTAACTGTAGCATTTATAAAATAATCAAGGTTATCTAACATGTAAATCCTTTAAGAACACAAAGACAGAATGTTATTAAATGGATTTTAATATAACAAAAAAATCACAATGCTTAAGTTATAAAAATTCCAAAACAGTTTCTTAAAAAAAGAATTAACAAAAAAATCACAAAAAACACTCACCTATATTTCTGTAATTTGATGGTCTGGGGAATAGCAATAATATGGATATCAACTCAATTAGAAAGACATTTATTAACAGCTTTTCATGGTTTTTAAGTACGCTGTTTTCCTCCCTCTGTCTCCTTTCCTCATTAGGTCACTACAAAGGACTCTGCATACAATAATGACCCTTTTATAACCTGTATTTACAAACCACTTCTTAGTCTAGGATACTTATAAATTAAACTATATTTTCTCAGCCACATCCTAGAAATATAATATTACATTTACCAGACAGGTCAAAACTTTCCACACATTTGCATATGAAACATGAAAATATGAGGTTCATTATTTAGGATGATACTGTTTTACCCTATCTTTTCTATGAGCTAGCATTTAAGATTCATCATCATCATCAATAGATTGATTCAATAGATTGAATTTTTTAATGTGCCTCCTTGCACTGATTATAAATAGTGACACGTTCTGACAGCTATCTTATCCAAATGCAAAAATGTTCCAGATATTTGATGCTGATTTAGCCTAGCTGGGGGAACTGGTCCACAAGGAGTTCACGGGTTAAAACATTTCATATTATTGGAAGGTCTTATTTATACTTTTATTTTATTAACACTGAGGTTAGAAGGATATCACATTACCTTGTAGTCCCTTGCTCTGTTTAAGACAACATTCACAAGGAAAGGCATGAAAACTGGAGGGATAAAGGTTCAGAGGAAATTTGAGGAAAAAGTACTTCACAGAAATGGTAGTGGATAAGTGGAATAGCCTCCCATCAGAGGTGGTAGAGGCTAATACAGTAGAGCAGTTTAAACATACTTGGGATAGACATAAGAAAATCCTTATGAATAATAAAGGATAAAATAGGGTTAGAGGTTATCATAGATTAATATGATAACCTCCGCTCTGTACTCAATGCGGCTGCTAGACTCATCTTTCTCTCACGCTGCTCCTCCTCTGCCTCCCCTCTCTGCCATGCCTTACACTGGCTCCCCACCATCTACAGAATCCTCTTCAAACTCCTTATCACCACTTACAAGGCTCTCTCCCTGTCTACTGCTCCCTATATCTCCAACCTCCTCACCATTCACACTCCTGCCCGGTCCCTGAACTCTGCTAATGACGGTCGCCTCTCCTCCACTTTAATTACCACTTCCCACTCCAGAATCCAAGACTTCACCCGAGCTGCCCCCCTGCTCTGGAATGACCTCCCTCGTTCCATCCGTCTCGCTCCCAATCTGTGCTCCTTCAAAAGAGCACTTAAAACTCACCTGTTCCTCAAAGCTTATCAACCATCCACTTAACCCCTCATCTACTCTGCTCGATATTCCCTCTCTCCCCTGGTCCCTTCTTCTCTCACCTGGCATCACCAGCTTCCTCTCGTGTCTGATTTGTCCACCCTCCCTTAGGATGTAAGCTCTTATGAGCAGGGCCCCTCTTCTTTCGTGTCTCCATACCTATTCTTCTGCTCTGTCCTTACTCCATATGGCTGTCCTGGAGTTACTGAAGCATTGGTACTTTGTGTTTTTCGTTCTGTACTGTTTAACCCTGTATGGTCTACTGTTTGTACTATGTACGGCACTGCGGAAACCTTGTGGCGCCCAACAAATAAATGATAATAATAATAATTAATAAATCAGTTGGCAGACTAGATGGGCCAAGTGGTTCTTATCTGCCATCAAATTCTATGTTTCTATGGACTGTTGATGTTTTTTTTCATGCAAGTTCAGTTAGTTTCTGAAGCACTTGGTTATGTACTGTATTTTATAATGAAACTGCTTCCCAATTTCTTAAGCTCTTATAACAAAATAGAATAATAACACCCATAGCAACTAACCAGAATCAGATTGCGCAAAGGTGGTATTACAAAGGGTGTTTTGATTTAAAGAAATACCCCCTTTTTTTATTTGCATTACTTTTCCAGAATGCTTTACTCTCTTGTCAAATTTTCATGGTGTGTTTAAAATTTCACAATACAATGATGTTAGAATGCATTAATTATATTATTAGCTTTTAATTTGTAAGTAAAACAAATTTTTTTAATTAAATTGAACAGATATGACTGGGTGCTAAAAGCCCTTTGCTAAAAAATGTTTGTACATTTTGGACATTTCTAAAGAAGGAAAACCAAGCACAGGACTAGGAGTGGGAATTTTTTTTATTACGTGCACAAATATTTATAGATGCAGACCAACATTTTTTATAAATTTAACGCGCTATAAAACATTTTCATTGCCTTAGATTCTGAAAAATGACCAATAAAGGTGCATGCAATGAATGTGTTCCATTCAACAAACCGAAACATCTCATATAAAACTTTAAAAGGTACACTGAACCCTAAGATGATTTCAAAAGCCATTCACATGACTTATCAGGGCAACATATGGATAATTTAGGGCAGAACATAGATGATTCTTGTATTGTTTTTAATTACCTATCTTTCATCCTGCATTCTGTATATGCTGCTTAGAGCAGCCAGGTGAATTACTGTTACAATCATCATAGTAATGGGTTAACCAAAATCTACTTGTGGGTCAGCGGGTATGAATGTCCCAGCCCTGGATAAATACCACTGAATGTAAGAGCAATTTATATGAGGGGTGATACTTTGGTTAACGGGCGTTTGTAGCGTGCACTGGATTTGCAGTGCAAATCACTGGTGTAGATGATTCAATAAACGGATAACAAAGTATTTGCTTAGTATATAGTAATGCACATAGGAAGGAGCACCACCAAAGTCTTAGCAAAGTCCACATCGATAGCCGGTATAAACCATCGGTATATGATTTATTCTCTATCAAAATGTGATGAGTACTAGATACAAGTATGGAATATTTTAAACGAAGTTAGCAATTATTTCCAAGGTGCCTTTTTATACATCTCATAGATATTGTCTGCTTTAAATTATCATTGATATGCATTGGTAAAGGATACTGATGAGTAAAGTTGGTTTTACAGAAGACAATATGACCAGATTTTGTCCATGGTGCTTATACACAGTATGGACACAGCTAATGAAATGAGAGGCGGAAAGACGAGTGACTATCTCTGTTGGGCTCAATGTTGTGAGATGATGCACTGTAGAGGTGCCCAGCTTCTAATCCATCTAATCATTAGTATCGCACTTACTCAGTGGTGTGGCCTTGATTGCAAAAGTAATGTCTATATACACAATATATAATGACCTGCATGATTATCATAAGAGGACAGCATTGTGACCCCATACAATATATTTTGCCTCAACATAACCACAGAATTGGGGGCAGCACAGTGGCCTAGTGGTTAGCACGTCTGCCTCACAGCACTGGGGTCATGAGTTCAATTCCCAACCATGGCCTTATCTGTGTGGAGTTTGTATGTTCTCCCTGTGTTTGCGTGGGTTTCCTCCGGGTGCTCCGGTTTCCTCCCACACTCCAAAAAAACATACTGGTAGGTTAATTGGCTGCAATCAAAAATTGACCCTAGTCTCTGTCTGTCTCCCTCTCTGTCTGTCTTTGTGTGAGTGTGTGTATATATTAGGGAATTTAGACTGTAAGCTCCAATGGGGCAGGGACTGATGTGAATGAGTTCTCTGTACAGCGCTGCGGAATTAGTGGCGCTATATAAATAAATGATGATGATGATGATGATGATATATGTAAATTACAATACATCTGTGTAAGACATTATAGACATTACTTGTGCAATGAAGACCAGGTGTAGCACCGAGTGTGATACTACAGCTGATACAATGTTTGATCTTAGTTGCTGAGTATTGAGAACTTTTCTGTGTGTTCTATCCTGGAAATCTTTTCTAATCCTAGCCCTAAGAGATAAGCCTATCAAATAGTTTCCCCAATGATGATAATTTTTAATACTTGTAATACAGATTTCTCAGCCTATCAAGTTTCCATCAACACTCCATACTTCCTATATCAGTGTGGGCAAGTGGTTTATGGTTCGTTGCAATGTAATGACAGAAGGGTAAACAAACTGATAAAATCAAGTGATTTCAAAAGGAAAAGTTATCTCATTTGTATACTCTTTTAGCTAGTCAGACAGTCTTAAACATGCCTTGGTTCTGTTTCCCAGCTGTACAAATCTATCCAAAACTATTTAAACAGTTTGTTTCTTGAGGTTTTTCAACATAAATACAGCACCATTTAACAAGCTTGTTTACACATTGAGAAGACATTTTACATCTTTGATTATTTCTCTTATTTTTATCTCTTCACATGAATTACATAAATGTTGCATTGCTAATTAAAAAAAAGTTCATATCTAATTCAAGTATAGTAGAACACTTGATATATTAAATTCCCTAGCTATACAGGCATGTTATAATTGTGTGGCTCGATTGCACTCCCGAGTGTTGACTTAATTATGTAGTTGATCAAAAATATTTTGTCCTGTTTAAATATATAACCACATCTGGCTATTTATACCAAGTTTTCCAGGTCTGTAACTTTGTGTTCCGTGAAAGAGGCTACAGGATACACCATTAAGTACTGATTTCACAGGGCCAGAGCATTTCAAAGCAAAAATAAATAAATAATTAAAAAACAGGAAGTATGACTCCCTCCCCAAATCTTCAACAAGCCCCAGTGATAGATAGTCTGGACCGATTTCCAATGTAAGGATACCACATGCCAGGTTGGCCCACAACACAAGACCCTTTTGTTCATGGGAGTTTGAGACTGTCACATGAAAAATGGTGTAGGGTATGTTTCAGTACATTTGGATTATTTAGTGAAGGAGCAGAGGTGTGCCTAAAATGTGTCAAACTGAGATGTTTCGGGCAGCACATTTTGGAAGGCAGCAAAATAGACAGCTCAATACAATGTCATTTGAAATAGATCACTGAAGCTTCCAGGCAGCCAATGCTAAGGTTATATAACATGTAAGTCAGGCCTGTCCAACCTGCGGCCCTCCAGATGTTGTGAAACTACAAGTCCCAGCATGCCGTTCCAGCTATTAACAGGTTGTCTAACGGCAAAGCATGCTGGGGCTTGTAATTTCACAACACCTGGAGGGCCGCAGGTTGGACAGGCCTGATGTAAGTCAATATAAATGACTGAAGTCCACACATGGTTGTCTTTAGTTTTGTCTCTTTGTTGCTCCCAGTTTTTGAGAAAAGTGGAGAGATTATTGATCTCTATGAAGTAACACACAGGTGCTCTTCAGAAGCATTCCCTTGTCTTGCTCAGTTATCAGTCTCTCCAATATACCCAGGTTCTGTCAATCAGATGAGACAAATACTCATACAGATCAGTGATCTCTATAGAGTTACATACTGACTATTTCCGTGGGTACTTTAGTCAAAGGTATAACAGAACACGGTGGAAGATATTAGACAAAGTTCTTCCATTTCTGTATAATGCCATGGTCACGTTCAGTCTGGGCTCATATATTTAAATCAGACATGCTCTGCTTTAACTGTACATATGATTTAGGGTGTTTAAGATGGTTAAGTTAACATAACTTTGAAGGACAAAAATAGGAATAAATTACATATAAGAGTTACTGTAGTAAAATCAGGAATTAGTATGCATTTGGTGAAACCAATCTAAGTTTATGAACTATAGTGATTAGTAACTGGTTTCACTAGTTTTGACCAGCTAACAATACTGGTCATCTCACATTCAGGGGTTTATATATATATACATATTTGGTGTTTTCTCACGTTACTTAGCAATTCCTATCTCTATCTCCTAACTCTTCACTCCTTGTTTTCTGAGCTATTTACAGTTGCAGGATGCAGGACAGAGCTTCCAAATAATGGCTGTCCCGGTGAAGAAGTCCATTTGTTAAGGGATACATTTAATCAATGGTATAATAGCATAATCCTATTCCTTGATGTTTTGAAGGACTGTTCTCACCTGAATGGAGCAGCTGTCCAAACTCTCCTCATTGAACCCAGGTGCATACTCCTCGGCACCCCCCACTATGTCACACTCCAGTGTCTGACTTTCAGCCTTCATCCTTTCCACCCACTTACCATCAGCTACCATTATCCTATTCTCAGAGCCAGGAGCCTGGACACCTGCATGGAACACACAGAGGTGCCAATAGGAGAAGGCAGGGTCTCTCTCTTAGGCTCAAAGGGGGCTCATTCCCAAAAGTGTGCACAGCTAAACAGAGGATACACTGTAACTATAAAACCCATTGTCTTGTCTCTGGTTACCACCACTCACTCCCACCTACAAGACTTCTCCCGTTCTGCTCCCCACTTATAGAATTCCCTGCCACGCTCAGACTTTCACACAGCCTTCAAATCTTTAAACGCTCTTTGAAAACCGATGCTCTTTTTAGAGTTGACCTTATCCCCGATAACACTATTTACACTAATGACCCTCACAGCTGTCCCAATCTCCACTCTAAGCCACACTAGGTCCTCTTGATTCAGCTGTGCCCTCTTTATTTTGTCTGCCTTGTTATGTCCCTGTTTTATGTTTGTACTGTTTTCCCTACTGTACGGTGCTGCGGAGCACTGTGGCACCTTATAAATCTACGATAATAGATTTTGCAATGCTTACATTCTGGAAATGTTCTAAACTGAATTACCCAGAGCAATGATTTCCATTTCCATTCACTTAAATATCATGGTCAATATTTGTATACCAAGTCTTGTGTCCCTGAAAGTCTCAGTTACAGGCATACTTAGTTTCTTACTGTTTTACCTCATAAAAAGTAGCATTGTTTACAATGAGTATCAGATCAGTATATTTCTATTATTATTTGTAAATCAGGAAACAGAAACATTGATTCTAATGTTATAATAGGTTTTGCACACTCAAGCGTATTAAAAAAAATTACAAGTTTTTGCAGAATTTTACTCATAAAATGTCATATAAAATCAGAAAAACAGTATACCTTATGCTTTAGCTACATTCATCATAAATCACAGAGCACAATCTGTGCTTGTTAAAAACAGCAATATTTCTGTCATTCATCGGAAGGTAATCTACCAAGAATAATGTGCACTTCTAAAAAAGGCATTCATAAGCACATAACTCTAAAACATAGTGCCTGATTTATGGCAAGTCTTAATAGGGTAACATAACAACAAATGATAATCCACTTTCCTGTAAACTTCATAAATCTCACTACTCTTAGTTTACGTAAAATGATACACTTGTGTACATTTATTGATAGAAATATTGTGTTTTTATGGCATATTTTTTTAATTTGGTCTTCTATATTTTCAGGCTCACCAAGCAAGAATAATAAAATATTTAGCAAGGCTAATGTGCTTGGTATGATTTAATGTCAGTTCCTGAAGGAGCTTATAAAAGGTACTAGACATGTTTAATATACATTTTAATATGCATTAAATAAAATGTGTACCTTTTTTATTGGCAGTTCAGATTTAAATAAAATATAAATACAACTTCTAGGTTGTTTTTCAAGAAAACCCCAGGAACCAGAGATCCATGTCTACATACTCATCCTCTCTGCAGTTTGAACTATAGGAGGGAATTCAATTCACCCCAGATGAGCCGCTGGGCATCACAGTGTGTTTCAGCTTCTACAGTACCTGAACATCACTGATTTTCCTGCGCACTTTTATGGGAGGCAAATAAAAATCAGTGAAGTTACATCGCCTCGGAGTGCCTTCACGACTGTTCCAGAGGTGCCCCGCGCAACATTGTGGAGAATTCAATAACCCCCATAGTATTTTATAAGTCCTTTCCTGTCCCAATACTGAGGCACCTACAGACTATCTACTTGCATAGAACAGCAAAGAGTTTACCAGTAATGACTCCCCCTCATCCCGCAGCACTTATCGAACTATCTTCCATCCTCTATCCATCCCAAGAGGAAAGTATTTTCACACCCAGGCAATAAGATGATGAATGTAAGTGGAGACTATTAAGCACCTCTTCACCAGCAGAGCTACAGCATATAAGATATGCCAGTCATCATTATCTACTTAATGACTGGCCCTTGAAAGTTGGATGTACATTCAACTCTACATGTGACCCATTTATCTAAGCGACGTTGTTAAGCTCTAGACGAGCACTGTGCAGGTGGTTATGCCCCTTAAAATGGCAGACCATGCCTCCTTCGGTGACATCCCACAACTTTGTGACACCACATCTTATTACGTGGGCCCCGACCATCTGTAATGTGCCTACATAGTTATGTCTAAAGCTTCCAATACTCTCCAGCTGTATTGTGTGCATGCTCATAAAGCTATCAATTCATGTGCATAAACATGTGCATAAACACATTCATCCCTCTTTGTTTCAGGGTCCATTACTGGCATTGGTGTTATTTATATTATACATACGAACGTTAGAATTATTCCCACAAAGTAATACATACAGTAGCTGTCTCTTTATCTCTTTATTACCAGATGACACTGATATATATATATATATATATATATATATATATATATATATATGTCTGTGCCTGGCATTTTATTTGTTTCTATTGCTCTTTAGAATGTATGTTGTAATGCATAGGAATGCTTCATATGGCCTTGCATATGTATCAGTTCACGAACAAAACAGATATAAATAGCTCTAGCATGTACACACATTCTCTTCAGCATCTGTCAATCAATCTAAGACAGCATCAGAGGCACGAGAGTCCACTTACACGCTAAACATATATAAAAACATCTGTCATTATTTTTATTTTTTTTAACGTGTAAAGAAATCTGTTACCTGGAGAGCCAGTATACAATTAGCGAGCTGTAACTGTTGGGTGACTTGTGTACAATGGTATCTCACACCTGTAAAATAGCCAGTATTTAATCTTTAATGTTATTCTTAAACTGTCAGCAGCTACAAGGGGTGCAATAGTAGCTCCATGTAGCAATAAAGAATGCAAAGCAGATGGCAATTGATACAGGACGGGGATCCACAGTACAGCCGCAGGGTTTTTCACTTGCTGTGGAACTATAAGTTTCAGCATGGGTCTTGTGATTCCACAACACCTGGCGAGCCACAGGTTGAATTAGCCTGTCTTAGAGTGTGGCACAAACAAAATAATATGGAAAAAAGAAAACATTAACATTAAGTTAGCATTGCATACTTATTCATAGCTGCAAGGTTAGTTGAAGCAAAAAATGATTGCAGATCTTACAGATTCACTATTTGTGTAACCTTTTTCCATGCTATGCTGTTTAACAGACATTTTAAATTAAACAAATTGTTCCATGTCCCTGGGCTAATTGTATGTTATTTTTGTTATCCCCTCAGTGCACTAATGGAATATAAATCTCTATGTTTAATCAGCACAGCTCTAATCTCTCACATCTCTCATCTCTCTGTATTTGAGATTGGCAGGAATCACACATCAGGGATATCTTTATGCAATCAACTCAAAACACAGGTACTGTTACTTCAAAAATAGAACCACAGCATGAAAACTATATACACAACAGGGGGAAAAAGAATAAAAATGTGTTAAAAATTAAATATGCATGACTGGTACTTTCTATTTATTTTTCAACATTTGTTTAAAACATGACATAGTGCAAAGTTAGTGGGTTCCTAAAATAAAACAACTGATTCTTACGCTAAAATCCCTGCCACAATACCATTCATTGTTGTTTTTTTACACTCAGTGGGAAAAGCCGTATGGTTTTAATAACTTACATTACTGAGTTCAATGGTACAACATAATTTAATTTAAATTCAAGCTTTTATTAATGCCAGCTTCTAGTGGAATTTTATCTTTGTTTTAATTTGGGTCATCACTACTGAAGAAGAAATAGTGGACAATTACAGCAATGTTTGGTAGAAATGTTTGGGATGAGACTATAGGCAGAAATTGAATATTAAAGTCTAGAGAAAGAACTGTCCTTGCTTTTAGTGATTTGACTTCTGCGCACATCATTGTTTTCTTTAGTAGAATAATTATACTAAACAAATAAAGTGATCTGTAGAGCCACTTTAACTTGAATTACGAAAAAGAACACTTATCCAGTGCTAATTACTATCAGATTTCTTGCTTGGAACATTAATGTGTTAACTTAGCAGATATAGGCTACTGTAGAACTGGACCATGAAATGTCACACTTACTGAAGCAGTAGAAACATCATGAAGCCATTAAATCTTATACTGCCAATGTTACAGTCCTACTAAATTAAAACATCCACTGAAATGGAAAAATCATTGAAGCAGGTAAAATATTACATCATGGCGGTCCAGGAACTATTCCACAAGCCGTATGTGACTTTCCAGGGCTTTTGAAGAACCTCCAGACTGTATTGTAATTTTATGGTAACTGACCTGCAAACCCACATGTACTCTATATATAATGACACATGCTGTGGTTTTTCTAATACAGAAACAAAACCATAAAAGCAGCTTAGAACACAATACTTAAGCTTCTATGAGAAATAGGAAACGATTTTCAGGTATCAGCAAAGGTGAAGTAAATTTTGTAGCACTTCCTACTTCTTTTGGGAGTTTTGAGCATATGCAAATCAAGCAGTGGAAACCAGAACAACTTACATCAAAGTTTAAACTTTTCAAGATAATAATATACAATTTATATGATTTCTAATAGATTTCCAGTAGAGTACACAACAAAGACTATGCGTATATCTGAATGGTGATCTAGGTTCCAGGTGTTAAGATCACAAATACCAGCAATATAGTCTCAAGTGTAGTGGACAGATTTACTCAAACTCTATTTCAGTACTATCATCTTACCAACAGGTGACTTTCAGAATATCACATCAAATCAGTATAGGATAATACAGATAGGTATAAAATATACCTATAATATAATATAGGTAGGTTGTGGGCAGATTTCCTATGCACTTAATTGTAATATTATTACAGCATCTTAGTTTCCACTTCAACACTTAATCTCCTGTGGTCCTTTTGGTCAAATTATTTGACTTTGGGGAAAGTCTTGTTGCATAAGGGAAGGGTACAGCCCGAGGAAAATTCTGTAAGCTGGTTTGGGAGCAGGTAATCGGTGTGGATAAGAGGCACAGATCTTGGTTACAGTTAAAAGATAAGTTAGGAGATATTTTAGGAGATATTTTGAAACAAATGATGTTATGTAGGTCAGTGCAGTTTAGATAATGGCTTTGTATATTAGTAGACGTATTTTATGATTAAACCTACACTTCACTTATTCTATCACTTAGAGCACCACAATGCTTGGTCCTAGTCTTACAATCTATACATAATAAGATGAGTTCAAAAATGGACCAGGACAAATGAGTGGAGAAGCCGACCATTCAAGTTAGAATGTCCTCAATTAGAAAGATCTTAAATTGAATTAGTAAATAAAATAAATAAATAAAAAAGTAAAGTGAAACATAGACTCCAAGTTGTTGATTATTACAACTCAGTTAATAAGGGTATGGCACTGAAAAAACATAACATGAACAATGCATGTTACAGAAAGTATTTGTAATTACCCTTGTCATTAAGCCTAAGTAGTTTATCTAAAACAATGCACTGTAATGTAAAATTCGCTTAGTGACAGACACTTCTGATATAAAGACAGTCGCAAGCACTTGCCACCTGTGTTCAGTAACCCTATGCCTGTGTTCATAAAAATGCTTGCCCAAGGGAGATTCCTTAAACTTTTCCAACTTAATTTAACTCTTTTTCTTCAGTAAAAGATTTCAATAGTGTTTCCCTTGCATGTTGTTTTTCAGGGTCATAAGTCGCCATTGAACTCCTATGCTTATTGAGTCTCAACTTAATTGGTCTCGTAGTCTGCTCTACATAAAGGAGCCTGCATGAATACTCGGTCAAATAAAGAACATGATGAAGTTACAAGTGTGACTACCATTTAGTTTAATTTATGTCCCATATGGGGTCTTACAATGCCACCCCCAACTCTTTAAAAACAGAATTCTAATTCAGTCAAGTATCAATATTATTTTATCTTCCAAAAAACTGTGAAACTCTGTCTTGATACTCTTAGCTATTGCAGTATTATCAAATCGCATGATAACAGGTGCACTTGCATCAATGGAGAAAGTTTTGTGAATAATTGTGTAGTAGATGCAGGTACACTTACTGCTAACACTCAGCAGAAGAATGTATGGACATGAAGCAAGGGTTTAATCAGGCCTGATTTGAAACATGGGGGGGAAATGTAACAAACTGCGAGTGTCCAGCTGATTTGAAATGTGGAGGTGTTACCTATAGCAACCAATCAGATTCTAGATCTCTTTTATTTAGTACATTCTACAAAATGACAGCTATAATCTGATTGGTTGCTACAGGCAGCATCTCCACTTTTCAGACCCCAGGAAACTCGCAGCTTGCTACATTTACCCCATGGAGTCCGGAATCAGGAACTAAAAGGGAGGTCAATCCTGCAGCTTATTTAAGTCTGTGCCATTGAGCGCGATGCAGAAAACAATGAGGGGCTTGTGTAATCAGGATGGCATAACAGTGAGTGAAATGATTTGAGCCACATGCTCATATATTGAAGCATACACACCTGTAGGTAAGGTGTCCACCTGGGGATTATTTTTATTGCCAGCATTTTGAGTGATTTATATTGTCATTTACTAGGTAGAAACATCTTGCATTGTCGAATAAGTTATAAACTGGTTGAATGAAGAGCAAAAGTATGAAGCTTAGAACAAAAACACACATCAGTAATTCAACAGTGTAGTCTCAATACATTGGTAATATCATAATGTGAATCCATAGTCCACATACATGAGAAAAAACACATTTTCAAAACAGATTCCTCAACAAAACTGTTGCTGTTGTATTATTGTGGGATTCCATGCTTAGCCCGTAAGAAATGTGCTGCTGAAGACATCTTGAAGTAATACATTGCTCCCTTGATGACACCTCTTCAACACCTAGTAAATCTGACCTCTTCTTTCATCTGTCATTACCCTGCATCACATGACTCGGCTTACTAAGCAGCTAACAGATTGCATCCAAATTTCCCTATTTACTGCAAGGAACATATGCTTCTTCAAATTGATTGCTGATATTACAAGTGTTTAAATCTATTTCCTGTCACCTTCAAATTTGGAGGTCAGTTGACAGGAAGTCATTGTGCTGTCATGGAAAACTTGTAATGTAATTCATTATTTGCCCTATAACTATTTCAAGATATTGCTGCTATGTGATCATTCTTCCTGCACCACATTTATCAGTTATTACTGGCACAGATAAAGCTAAATATTATTGCACATAAAATAACTGTACTGATGCATATTAATGTACTACAAGAGAAACTACTGTGATACATTCAACGTATAGTTGATGAATTGCCTTATAGGAATATTTCCCAGAGACAGACATACAGAATATGCAGGAGTGCATATGGACAGCATTTTCTTTCTAGTGCTAATACTTTCTGAACATGATAGAAGTGTTTTCCATTTTGTAATACTGTCAACATTTAGACTCAATATTAAATATTTCTAACTTTACTCAATATCACTTATGAAGTATGGATGGTTACTTTACTGTAACATTTTTTGTCTTTCCTCCAAAAGTATAATGGGGCAAAAAGATTAAACTTTAAATACCGATATATAAGAGATACAATATTATTATTATCGTAGATTTGTAAGACGCCACAGTGCTCCCCAGCACCGTGCAGTAGGGAAAACAGGATATACATAAAACAAGGACATAGATACAACAAGGACATAAACACATAAGGCAGACAAAATAAATACAGACATAAAAACAAAGGGTAGAGGACCCTGCTCATTAGAGAGCTTACAAGTGGAAGAGGGCACAGCTGAAACAAGAGAAGCGAGTGTGGTTCAGAGTGGAGATTGGGAGAGTTGTGAGGGTGTATTCGTGTGAGTAGTATCAGGCGCGGGCTGACGTCCGTCAGCCCGGGGGCACACGCCGCACAGGCGGCCGCATCACATGACACGTGATGCGGCCGCATCACATTGAAATTACTTCCGGGGAGCGGGCGGCCCTAACAGCCGTGATTCTGAGCGGCCCGGGGGGGCCGATGCCCCCCTGCCCCCCGACCCAGCCCGCCCCTGAGTAGTATCATCAGGTATATGGTAAGATTTAAAAAAGAGTTGGGTTTTTAGAGAACATCTAAAGATTTGAAGGCTGTGGGAAAGCCTGAATGGGCATGGTAGGGAATTCCTCCAAGTGGGGAGTAGCACAGGAGAAGTCTTGTAGGCGCAAGTGAGAGGTTTTTACCAGAGACGAGACAGGATGTAGGTAAGGGTGAGTAATTTCAATTGGATTCTGGAGGACAAAGGGAGTCAGTGTAGGAATTTGCAAAGTGTTGCAGCAGAACTGGAGCAGTGAGAAAGGAAGATCAGAGAGAAAGGATGATGAGAGAGTAGATAAGAGTTCTGGTAGCATGTTGAGTAAGACATGGGCGTATTCTGGCAATAATTTTAAGGTGGAATCGACAGGGCTGGGAGAGAGTCTGAATGTGAGGAATAATGCAGAGGGCGGAATCACATGTGACACCAAGGCAGCAGGCTTCGGAGGCTGAGGGAATTGTGGTGTTATTATCAGTGAGACAGATATGCCTTTATTTTATTTATTATAACAATTATATATTTAATTTGTAGCAGACCTGTCAACTGACACAATTTGGGGCAGGGTCACATGGTCCCCCAATAATGGAGCTTCATTACATAGCATGCTCTCTAACTAAAACATTTACTCAGGTATTGGATCCATTACTTCAAAGGGTAACCGTAACCTGTACTGATATTGGTGACAGTGCTAAAGTCATGCTTTCTATAGTGAATTCCACCACTACGGAATTTGCTGGTGCTATATAAATGTTGATTCCAGTCCATTAGCTGTGGGGGCTTCCCTGTCTTTTAATGAAACAATAGAATCTGTTTACTCAAAAATGTAATTGAAGAAGCACAATGTCATGCTTCTGCAGAAGTTTGTTGCACTTATAACATGCTACTCTTCCAATAGCACACTGGCTTTTCATCATCATCATCATCATCACTATTTATTTATATAGCGCCATTGATTCCGCAGCGCTGTCCAGAGAACTCATTCACATCGGTCCCTGCCCCATTGGAACTTACACACACAGACATACACACACAGACAGAGAGAGACTAGGGTCAATTTTGATAGCAGCCAATTAACCTACTAGTATGTTTTTGGAGTGTGGGAGGAAACCAGAGCACCCAGAGGAAACCCAAGCAAACACAGGGAGAACATACAAACTCCACACAGATAAGGCCATGGTTGGGAATTGAACTCATGACCCCAGCACTGTGAGGCAGAAGTGCTAATCACTTAGCCACCGTAAATAATATCTTTCAGTAGGGCATGTCACCTCCAATTATATGGGCAGAGCACAACGCAACAAGATGATGTTGATGGCGGGATGAAAAAGTTTGATGGGAGAAGATGAGCACATCATGACATTCCGTGCTAAGTGGGGCAAGGTGCATCAATGACCCTTGTATTGCACCCACATGAAGTACTAAGATAATGAGCAAACTGTGCCAAAAGTTTTAGCTAAATATATTCATAAAAGCCTTTTATTATGTATTGACATGAGCAGCTTCGTCAAAGCTGTTTAATCTCAAACTCCATGCACTGTGTAACTGAATAGAGGGATATCTCCTGTTTACAATATTAGTGGATAATAATAACTTGTGTTGTCAAATACATTTCTAGGAATTTTAGTAAATCCAGCAAAAGAAGAACAAACTACAAATAAAGTGCACATATTTGATATGCCTGTAAATTTTAGAAGTCACAAAATAAAATTATGGGTATATTTCATTGCGTTGAGTTAATTTCTTAAAGTAGCTAGCACTTAAATACTTACCAAAGTATGATAATAAAAGAAAGATATATATATATATATATATATATATATATATATATATATATATATATGCTAATCAAAAACAATATAAAACTTGCATCGTTAGAGTAAACAAAATATATATTCACAGTGACATTAATGTGGAAATATGAAAAATGGTGTGGCAGCAAGCAGATTATACCCAACCGAGGGCAAAAATCCTTAAATACTAACTATTCAAGTACAGAACTGAGTTTTCTTTTACAAATTTTAAAATTTAACATGAACTTCAGTTTATTCTTCCAAATCAGTGTAACCAACTGCACAGAAAAAGACAGTTGAAGCCATATAGTTTCTCAAAATGTAGATCACAATAAATCAATTAGCCTCAATAGTTAAGAAAGGTCTGTTTGACTTTCACATAGTGGTTATTACCTGCAACCTTTTACATCTTCATTAATGACTTCCTATTGATCAAAAGAAGGACTTCATATGGAAATAAATGAGCAAGACCACGAGCCAGGAGCCCAAGCATTCATCTTGATTTGTACAAAGCTGTTAAATCAGTTAAAAAAAAACACCTCAGATAATTCTGAGCAGGGCCAGCAAAAATGAGAATGCAATACCTGCAAATGTCCAGCAGTCTCATTGTGTGAGCAGTGTGTAGATAGATGTGAAAGAAGTCACCACACATGGCAGCTAATAATTCACAAAATATTGTACTCCTGTATAGGAGAGTCAAATACAACTTATCACAACACACTTTGTACCTAACCCCCCAATAATTATTTTCTAATAAAAAAAATTGTATATCAAATATCGACTGATATTTATCAAAATAAAAGTGAAATTGGCACAATTTTCAATATCTGTTGCAATTCTTCCTGGCCAATAAATCTAGTCAGTATTTCTATATATGTTAATTACTATATTACATGTATCTCAATAAATTGCAGCATTCTTCCTCTATGCCATCCATTACCCAGAAATGACCTAGAAGCCTTGATGGACGCATGCAATTCATATGGGTTATCAGTGAGATACTAAAAATATTAACAAAAACTATTAATTAGGCGCTAAATATTAAATATTATTTACTAAACCACTAACAATTAATAACAATGGTGACACTGGCAAGGTCACCATTAAATATAAATAAATTCCATCAATAAATAAAGTTAAATAAAACCCATAAAAAACTTGCTCCTTCAAAATATGAGGTCACTGCTAATCTCAGAGATAATAGCGATAATCGTCTTGTATACTTTACATAATATAATACAGGTGAGTTTTTGCACTGAAGGTTTAGATTTTCTTTAAGGGCTCACATACATTTGCTGGGAAATTAGTTAAATGCATGAAAACTAATGTGCGCTTTAGACACATTTTCATGTGTAGCGCTTTCACCAATACAGTCTGATAGCATGTGTTACTGCATCTAAAATATGTCTTAATGCATTCTAAAACTTAAATCGGCACTATTGACTCTTATTTACCTATATTTAATGTGCTCTTCATGCATTTATTAAACTTGAAAACCACACAAAATGCACTTAGATGTAGACAAGCCCTAAAAAATAGATTATTCCTTAGTAGCTATAACGAATAAAAAGAAAAAAATAAAGGACATATTTTATGCCAGGTTTCTGTAAGCGGCTCTACCCTATTGCCAAATAGTGAGAATATGCAGATCAAAGAATTATCATTGTTTGTGTGACTTGGTTGTTTATAGTAAAGTTCACAAAGAATAAATGTTTTATGCAATCCATGAAGTTAGATGTATCTTGATTCATTTTTATGAATCACCTCAATTAGAAAGTTCTATTGTCTTGAATAATACTTGTAAATAACCACAGACAAGGACGACACAGAAAATGAAGGGATAAACCTCCTTTCTCACAGGTGCATTCTATTAGATTAGGTGACTCAGTACTCACAGAAAGTTTACTATTTTTAAGTGCTCTAAAATCTTCCAGATAGTGGGAATTGAGGATGTGTGTTCTTGAAATTTATACCTAATAAAACAGCTGCATCCCTGCCACATTTGGGAGTTGTGGTTTTCCTTTCTGTGAGAATAGCATGCAAACATACGATGTATAAAAGGGAGGGGGCTCTGACTTGGTCTGTCCTGAAATACAACTTTTCCATTCTCTCTAAATTGGTCAAATCCTTTTAGAATTACAGAGCTAAGTCCTAGGATTTGCAAACACTCTTAAAAGTTGAACTCTGGAAGAGAGTCAAAACGGCAATCAGCCTGCTGGATCTGTGGTAATATGTAGCTGTCAAAATGAAGGCATTAAGAACAGGCATGTTGTGAGATTTATGAAACCTATGTATACGTGTGAAGTACAGGTTGCTTATTAGCCATGTTAGTGCAAGTAATTTATTGAAAAAAGATGTGATGAGGGTTCTTCCAATCCTGTGCAGTTAACTTCTTTATTAGATCAGTGGAGATAAATGGCACTCATGAAACCTTTGTACTTAACGCTGACATCAGTCAAAGGCATATTAAAGTACCCTGCATTTTAATAATGGCCAACTTCTCTGACATACCTGGAGGGGATGGAGAGGTGGTCTATTTCTCAGTATCCTAATAGAGCTTGTTTTTTTTTGCAGCAGCATTTGTCCCTTGTATGGTAACACTGTTCCCTACTTACAATTAGCAGAGGTTGTCATATAAGATTCTGCTAAAGAATTCCATTTGTTCTACCTTATATGGGAGGGTGGCAGAGTCAAATAAATTGTTTGAAAACTGGAAGGATATCTGGAATAATGTTGTTAAAACATCCAGTGGTCAAAGTGGGGATTTAAAAGTGGCGGAATGGAAAATGTAATGGGAATGTAAGTGAATTTAATTTGATAGTATTACAATGAAGGCAGCAGGAGAAGTGGTGGTATGGTATACCACTGTATACACCCCCACTTCCACCACTGAAAATATCTATAAGAACAATGTGCAAATGGTCCTTCATCCATGTTAACACTTCTTGTGGTGGTCTCATGCTGAATGGCCACCCTTGATATTATGTAGGGGCTGCTCCTAATTAGGAATACCATTTAACAAGTGGTGACAATGCTTTGTTCTGCAGCCTTCTCTATATTGGCATTATCTCTGGAGACATTTGATACATAACACTTGAGACATACCCTGCTATTTGTCAGACCAGATCTTTTCATACTTTAGTAGCCCATATCTACTTGCCAAACTCTGTTTTCATAATACCTTTATTTCTAGTAAAAGCCAAGTTAAGGTATATTACGAAAAAAAAATAGTTTTTTCACAGATACCCATAATGCATTCATAAAGACCAAAGGCAATATTTCCATGCCACCTACTATTCTTACTTTATTTATTTTATTTCTGATATAAATTAAATTATTTGGAAGTACAAAGCAAAAACAGTTGTTATTTTCAGTGTATATTGTTAATGATACGTATACTATTTATATTTGTAGTTTTCCTGCAATCCTAAAGCCACATGTATTGCTGCTGGTTTTCCAGTAGCTGCATGTACAAAACCAAATGAAATAGGAATGGCTCTATACCTTTTACTTCTGTATTTATTGGATAGTTACTGCTAGAAAGATCTGCTCCTTTGGACAAACATAATAAAGAATACTGCAAGTGTGAGCTGTGTGTGTCGGAAGGTCTAGCAACATAAACATCTTTATACTGCATTCCTAGCCAACACCTTTGTTTTAACATGGACTGGTCTGCCCGTTGGGGTTCCAATAAAAATAATCTCCTAAACAGCAAGCCAAGGAAACATATGCGATCAGTTGGAATTTTAATGTGCGGCATTTCATCCGACAGCTACCAACAGCAGGCATTCTGACTACATTGTGAGGATCACCTATTTAGACTGAGGCAGAAACTTGATGTGAATGCCAGACTAGAATCTTAAATTCTTTTCTGGCAAGTGCAAGGGCCAAAACACCTGTGCTCTAGGTGAATAAAGCCTGTTATAAACAGTATATACCAAATAAATCATGAAGAGGCAAAACATACTATTACTCTGCTAAATTACAAAATATATGGAAATATAATAGAAAATACTATTACTAAACCTTGACCTACAGGTAGTGGGCAAAAAAATGAAAACACATGGGTAGATGAGGGACAAGCATATAGAAAGTATCTAGAAAAGGGAGAAAGGGGGCGGCAGCGCTGAATGCAACCTTAAAAAGCTACTGTATATTAAGTCATCTTTTGAAAAAAACAATATAGGTAAAGAATCAACACATTTATTACATTTATTACAAGCACATTGAACACAAGGTAAAAATATAATGGAGAGATCCGCGCTCCCTTGTGTAATAGTATGCAGCCTAGGGGAGAAGTGATAAGGAGAGGTTGGTCCCTAAACCTTGGAAGTAAATAAATGCTATAGTAATCCCTGGCGCAATGAAACGATGAAGGGGTATGGAATGTTCCTGTGCACCAAGCGGTGGAAATGTGCATGAACAATGGCAATCGTATGTTGGATAAAAATAAAAATAAAACAGGTTATTACAAACTCAAATAAATGGTCTGGACCAATAAATGGTGTCTTGAACAGGCAGTACAAAAACAATAACAATATAAGGAGATAAAATCAAAATGAATCACTCAGGACATAACAGATTTATAACAGATGCGTCCTGTATGCAGTATAAGTAAAATGTCCAGCAGGATGAAAGTCCTATTCACAGAACAAAACCCATGTTCATAGTCCAGATATGTGAATAAAGAAACAATACATGTCCATGATCAAAATGGAATCCCAACCCGCTATCAGGCTGGTGAAATATAGTCTGGATATGCAAATAACAGCTGTGTGGCAAAAGGAGGTAAGTTCAGACTTACAGTTCTATTGGCGTGCTATTCGTAGCCTTCCAGGGTCTTTGCATGGACGATGGCAGTGTTCCCTCAGGAGATTAGGCCCATCTTTACCTCCTCTTAGCGGGGGCAGCTTAAACCAGTGGTGCTCCAGTGGAAATGAGATTCTGCGTCCTGGGTCCAGTTTTTGCATTCGCGATAAGTTCTCGCAGGCTTCCAGCTGTTTTAGACGTGCTCCAACAGGCGGGCAGTTCAAAGCAGTAAAATAAACAGTAGTGTTCGAACAGAAATTAGGTATCGGTATGTAACAAGAATATAGCAGTATAAACCTACGCGTTTCACCCAGCCTGGGCTTCTTCAGGGATATATGTATAAATCAGTAAAGGCATAAAGTAAAAGTCTTGGTATTTATAGGGTCCCATTCATTTCCTGTTCGAGGCACCATTTATTGGTCCAACCATTTATTTGAGTTTGTAAGAAGCCTGTTTTATTTTTATTTGTAGCCAACATAATATTGTCATTACTCATGCACATTTCCACCGCTTTGTGCACAGGTACATTTCATACCCCATCATCTTTTCATTGCGCCAGGGATTACTATAGCATTTATTTACATTTAAAACAAGGTCTTCAACACAGGTGTGGCTCAGATGGGAGATCAGAACGGAAGGATCAAGGAGGGATTGCCAGGCCCTACCTAAATAATGCTATGGCGTCAGATAGCAGTGCTTTACGCCTGGCAATTCAGGTGTGTGATGTCAGCGGTGCAAAAAGCACAGGCAATATAGTACTGCACATGGAAGGTGATATGATCAGATGAATCATTCTTCACCATGTTCTTGACAAACGGACATGTGCGCGTTTGACACATTCTAATAACTATATAGCTCTAAGTGTTTGCTTACAATGATGAAGAGTTCTCAGGTTCATTAATGTTGCGGGGCACATTTTCTGGCATGGTTTTTGTGCAGTCATTCTCTTTGAAGGCAAAATCAATGCTAATTGCTACTTAATGGAGTGATCATCTATGCCCCATGTTGCAGCACTTCTGATGGAAGGTGTTTTCCAGCATGACAATGCCCCCATACACAGAGCATGTGTTGTCGTCTAATGGCTTGATAAGCATGACACTGACATTATCTATATATCATGGCCTTCTCAGTCACAGATCTAGACCCAATCAAGCACTTATAGGATATTTTGGAACAACGTCTGTAACTACATTTTTTCAGCACCATCAACTAGGTGTCATTTGAGTGACTTTCTTGAAGAAAAGTGCTGCATTTCTCCTGCACAATGCCAGACATTGGCATGGACCACCATGCACACAGACAATACTGGCCACAGGTTACCCTCTTAAGTGACTTTATATTGGTGTTTCCATTTTTTTGACCAGTACCAATATGTCTAACAGAATCACACAAAGACTGCCTTTGGACCAATTGGTTATATTTTTATACAGATATAAAATAATATGGGGGACATTCATTTTGGCGTGGAGGCGCCTCGCACCGATGTTATGGCAGAAATCTCTGCTCATTTTTTCTCTCACCCCATAGAGGTGCACAGAACAATGAGTGCGCAGATGGACATTGCGGTGATGTTTGTACGTCACATCGCCGACAATTGAAACTCCCCCTGTGCACAATTTACTACAGGATCTTACTAAAGACAGAGAGTGAGAGTCTTGTTGAGGGAGACAAGGATATAGCAGATCATCTTAATAATTATTTTTGCTAAGTGTTTACTATAGAAAGAGAGGGGTAGGGGGCACAGTTCAGTTGTAAGTATACTCATAACAATGAGGTAGATACAGGTACATTTGCAGAGGAGAGGGTCCTAACAGAACTCTCTAAACTGAAAGTGGATAAACCAATGGGTCCATATGGCATACATCCAAGGATACTAAAAGAGCTTAAAGGGGTGCTGGTAACAGCATTAACAGAATTATTCAGTCAATCATTAGTTACAGGAGTAATTCCAGAGGAATGGAAAATGTAATTGTAATTCCACTGCACAAAAATGGAAGCAAGGAACTACCGACTGGTGAGCCTTACAAGAGTAGTAGGGAAATTGATGGAAACACTCTTGAAAGAATTGTAGAATATCTCAAATCCAGTAACTTACAGGATCCCAGACTGCATGGATTTACTGGGGGAAGATTGTGTCAAACAAATCTTATTTACTTTTTTGACTGGGTGACCAAAGTAATAGATCAATGGGATATAGATGTAGCTTATCTAGACTTTAGTAACGCTTTTTACACTGTCCCACATCGCAGACTGTTAAATAAACTGGAAAGCTTAGGACTGGATTAAAGACGGTTGAATGGATAACATCCTTGTTACATGATATAAAACAGAGAGTTGAAGTAAATGGAGTGCATTATTATTATTATTATTATTATTTATTTATAAGGCGCCACAAGGTTTCCGCAGCGCCGAACACAGTACAAACAATGGACAGTACAGGGAATAACAGTACAGAACAATAAACGAGTAATACCGAGACTTCAGATGCTCCAGGAAGATCAAGAATTTTGAGGTTGGAGCAGAAGAGAAGGTAGAGAGACAGGAGGGAGAAGGGCCCTGCTCATTAGAGCTTACATCCTAAAGATGTAAGCATTGACAGGTGGCAAAGATTACCAATGGAGTACCCCAGGGATCTAAACTCGGACCAATGCCTTTTAACTTTATTGGTGACACTGCAAATAGTATTGAAGAGAAAGTATGCCTTTTTGCGGATGACACAAAGATATGCAACAGATTACACATCAGGAGGGGTGAAACAAATGCTTGATGATCTAGGTAGACTACAGGAGTGGTCAAGAGAGTGGCAATGCCAAAAAATGTGAAATCATGCACTTGGGTCTCAAAAACCCAAAGTCTAAATATAGTATTAACGGCACTGTAATAGAAACTACTGAGGAGGAAAGGGTCTAGGAGTCACTACTTCAGGTAACTTAAAGGTAGGTAAACAATGAGAAGGGCAAGTTAGATGCTTGGTTGCATAGGGAGAGGAATGAGTAGCAGAAAGAAAGAAGTAATAATGCCACGGTATCAGGGCCATCTTTTCCATTGGGCACGATAGGCAGGTGCCCGGGGGCCCCACGGGCAAGGGGGACCCCATAGACAGGGCTCTTAATTAGAATAAATAATCTTGCAAAAGAAAAAACCTGCAAAAAAACATTCAAGGGTCAAGTACATCTATCTCTATCTCTCTCTCTCTCTCTCTCTCTCTCTATATATATATATAGGGGCCCCGTTGCACTGCTTTGCCCAGTGGCCCATAATGTTGTTAAGATGGCCCTGCACGGTATAGGTCATTGTACGGCCTCATCTAGAATACTGTGTTATGGAGGCCATGTTTCTATCCCTCTTTTGGGCCCAAATCTCGATATCCCTTTATATGTATATCTATATTACAGATACGGAACACATTACTGTACATATATTGCTCAAAGTATAGACAGATGGTCACATCTTTTATCCATTGCACATTTTTCATTCATTTGGATTTTTTAAGGATACATGCAGAGTTTGGGGGTATATTTACTTTTTGAAAAAGTGGAGATGTTGCCTATAGCAACCAATCAGATTCTAGTTATCATTTATTTAGTACAGTCTACAAAGTGACAGCTAGAATCTGATTGGTTGCTATAGGCAACATCTCCACTTTTTCAAACCCCACAGTTTTGTAAATATACCCCTTGGTGCCTTGTACTATACAATGACAAAACATGTTTTCTTCTGACATCATCTTTGATGTGCTGGAATGTTTATGTGTTTATCCCTCTTTTATAAAGGTATAAAGTAATATATAGTTAACTACGTTATCACATTGAAATAAATGACAAAGTAAATTTTTTCTTGTTCCTTGTGTTTATGTTACATGTTATATTTCAAAGTTGTATTATTCCAAGCAAAGCGTAATTTTGCAAATTACAATAATGCATTTGCCATAGATTATATGTCCTTTAATATATAATCATATATTATATATACAGTGGTGGAATAGAAATGTAGAAGTGGCGGTATGGACAATGTAACTGAACAGAATGTCATAATTTTACAATGAAAGCAGCAGAAGTGGCAGTATGACATAGCACTGTATAACAGCCCACTTCCACCACTGTATATATATGTATAATGTAAGTGACTAGAATGTGATAGTGTTACAATGAAGGAAGTAGGAGAAGTGGCAGTATGACATACCACTGTATACACCTCACTTCTACCACTGTATATATATGTATAATGTAAGTGACTGGAATGTGATAGTGTTACAATGAAGGCAGTAGTAGAAGTGGCGGTATGACATACCACTGTATACACCCCACTTCTACCACTGTATATATATGTATAATGTAAGTGACTAGAATGTGATAGTGTTACAATGAAGGCAGTAGGAGAAGTGGCAGTATGACATACCACTGTATACACCCCACTTCTACCACTGTATATATATGTATAATGTAAGTGGATAGAATGTGATAGTGTTACAATGAAGGCAGTAGTAGAAGTGGCAGTATGACATACCACTGTATACACCCCCACTTCTACCATTGTATATATATATATATATATATGTATAATGTAAGTGACTGGAATGTGATAGTGTTACAATGAATGCAGTAGGAGAAGTGGCGTATGCCATACCACTGTATACACCTCACTTCTACCACTGTATATATATGTATAATGTAAGTGACTGGAATGTGATAGTGTTACAATGAAGGCAGTAGGAGAAGTGGCGGTATGACATACCACTGTATAGACCTCCGCTTCTACCACTGTATATATATGTATAATGTAAGTGACTGGAATGTGATAGTGTTACAATGAAGGCAGTAGTAGAAGTGACAGTATGACATACCACTGTATACACCTCACTTCTACCACTGTATATATATATGTATAATGTAAGTGACTGGAATGTGATAGTGTTACAATGAAGGCAGCAGGAGAAGTGGCAGTATGACATACCACTGTATACACCTCACTTCTACCACTGTATATATATGTATAATGTAAGTGACTGGAATGTGATAGTGTTACAATGAAGGCAGTAGTAGAAGTGGCAGTATGACATACCACCGTATACACCCCACTTTTACCACTGTATATATATGTATAATGTAAGTGACTAGAATGTGATAGTGTTACAATGAAGGCAGTAGGAGAAGTGGCGTATGACATACCACTGTATAACAGCCCACTTCCACCACTGTATATATATAAATCTAAACAAGGTAAAAAAAAACTTGAGGGATGCTACAAAATCCTCAAAGAGAAATCTAAAAAAAAATGAGGGGCCCGAATGGCACAGTAGAAAGAAGAGAAATCTATAATACATTCTCACTGATCACAGTGATAGAAGGCATAACTTCTGCTCTCTGTCTTTCATGCCAGTACGAGTTTTATTTGCATATAGCTACATAAGCCAATACTACATTTTATGGAAAACACATGCTTTCATCTTTCAAGAAGAGAAAAAAAATTGGATGTGTCTCTTTCACAAATTTATAGAAGAAAAGAGACGTTAATGGGGTTCAGCTTGTTAGGAGGCAAATGATAAAAGTTCAAGAGGAGCTGTGGAAAAAAATGAAAACCTTTTCATATACACTTTTGCAACTGGAGAAGCATGACGAATGGAAAGCATGTCTTTCTTTCAGAGAGATCAACACAAAGGGGATTGCCTAACGTGGACTGATTGTCCACAGCTGGGAGACCACGAGGGTGCCATCTGGATTTTGGTATTGATGTTTCTTTTCCAGGTGAACTGTCTATTGAAGTGCCATTAGAGAAAGCAAACAAAAACTCTCATGTTCTGGTTGTTACATCACTGATTGTCTGGGTGACAGGTTACATCCAAAGTAAGTAATCAGCACTGACAGAGCAGTCCACTCACTGCATACTGCAGAGCGCCAGTCGCTTGATGGAAACGCTATGTTAGTGGAAATGATGCTATAAACTTTTAGTATTAGATAAAATGTTCAAATGACAGACAAAATTAGGTAGACTCGGTCATTTGTTTCCTTTCCCACATGATACTGTGAGGTCCAGTTTAGTTTTTTTGCTCTCACTAGACATATGTATTTCATTACAAAGCACAGACCTGAACTTGATCATATTTGCTGGGTTAACAGAACATAACTCTGTGCATCTTACTGTGATTGAGGCTACTCCACAAATATTTCTGTGGTGTAGATAAGTACAGCCAAGATGATGATGCTCTTCTGTCACTCCTCTGGTTGTGGTAGAACTTATGGAATTGGTATACAAGTGTATAAACACCTACAATATTATACTAAGTGGTACACACAAACAATGCACTGTCAATGATGATCTGTTGCACTGAAGTTAATCAAAACTAGAAAACACATAAAGTAAAAAAAAAAACAGTGCATTCTTTTTGTTAATACCATTATTATACACTATATGGAACTTAACTACTATGTATTTCATATTTACTGTGATCTATACCTAAACAGTGCAAACAAGGCATATCAAATTAAAAGCCTAGCTTGGGCTTTAAAACTAAGACCATTTTGAGAGACATACAGCTCCCTTTTAACCCTGTCACGTCTGGATGGGCGGTTTCCACCACTTCATGACCAGACATTTTTTTTTAACTTTTACAATATGTCTTCTTTCTTAGTCCATTTAAATGGATTATATATTTTGCCTTTTAGGACCGATAGGGCCTTCTTTGGGTAAAAAAAAATATTGTATTTCATGTATTTTTTATATGGGCATTATATTGGGAAAAATAGTTTATATAGAAAAAATACACATTTCTTTAATTCTTCCTATGACTACATCATTTAATAAGGGCTCAGATACTAACTGCAAAATGTAATCAACTAGATACCAAATATTTACATATTTGTACATATTTAGTTCTGACACAGCTACAGGACCCTACCTGCCTACTCCTGGTCTCTCAAGAGAGAAGGCCACCCTCCCGCATCTTGTCCACTTCCCTAGTGGCATGGGCAAAGCAGGGGGCTTTGATGGCATGATTTGCTGTAATCCTGATGGGGGCCATGATGATGCCATTTGTTTCTATACTTCCCATTCCCCTTGCACATGCCACTTGGAGGGGCGGTCAAAAAAAGTCAGCAAGTCTGTGTTGGACTGTATAGGACCCAGTAAAAAATTCATACATTTTAGTTTTAAGCATTTTTCTTTTTCTGTTATACAGCAATTGCCAATGTACCAGTGTAAATGTAGAAAAATTCAGAGTTTAGGAGAAAGAGGGTGGGGCTGGCATTAGGAACACTAGTGTAATTTTGGGGGAGGGACTGGGATAACTTACATTTTGTATGACATTCACATATGGTACAGTCTATTTATGCTGGGGAGACGGTTAAGGAAGAAAGTGAAGTGTTTTTGTACTTATGTTTATCTTTTTTTTATTTGTTTCAATTACTTCCATAACATTTTCTTTTTACATTTATTAAAAAAATATTTTGGAGAGATCCTATAATAGGGAGGACAGTCTGATACATCACCACTGCACTCTAACACATTAAAACCTGTGTTAGTGGGTTAGGTATTATAGTAGCAAAGGACATTTTATCAGGGTCTTCCCTACACTCCTATTTGTAACTCATTACTATTTTTGTTGATATCATCACTTTTGCATTCAGCATATACTGTACACTTTCAATGCTCTGCTGGCAATCAGCAGGATATGTGCTCACTAAAGAGCTGGACACACTTAGAATAGTACATTCAGCATTAGTAAGTATATAGGTCATCTTTACTATGGAGATCAATGATCTGTATACTGACAGCCGTTCCAGATTGTCCATCATGGGGTGGATGTGACTTGCTGCTCATGAAATAGAACCCAGTATGTATGACACCTATCACAAACCCTTTGCAGTAATCGCTGGTTGTTTGACATCGATCAATCAGTAGAGGGCAGTATATAGTTGACTTTGTGTGTACAAGTTAAGAAGCAGCCCCACCTCTCCATCCTCTTTATCTTCCCTGATATATCTTCCCCAGTGTCAGAAAACAACTTACTGTTTGGGTCCATGCTTTCAGATTGTAAGCTTGATTGGGAAGGACAAACATTACCTTCTTGTAACTGTGTAAATTATATTTCAAAATAAACTTCTATAAAGAAATTAAAATATATTAGACTATAATCAATAGTAGCTCTCATTACATTAACAAGTTGTCCATTACTGTCAATGGGCCTTAAATGATATAGGGGTACTGCAGCCTGTACCATCTCTGAGCAACAACTTACCGGATGCAGGGTACCTGTAATAGGAACTGTTCTTTTCCTGCCCCTGTGTCTCTGTGTAATACATTGTAATATGGAGAAAGACATTTAAAGATTTCTTGCAAGAATAGTTTTACATTAACACAGTATACCCTGACAGTCACCCCAGGCTAGAACGGCAATGTGTGCAAATGTACTATTCAGAGTCATGTGTGAACTTCTGTCTAGAAAGATTGCTGGTCCAGCTGCTGATCTTGAGCAAAAAATATTGGGTTAGAAGGGTACGTGCACCCAATATATAGTTCCTATGTAGCAGCCGATTTGTTCTGGGGGCATTTTGATCACTTCAAAAGATATAAGGATCTCTGCTGGTTTTAAAATAAGGCAATCCCATTGCAGGAAATAACAAAACTGAATGATATTGGTGAGTTTGTTAGGTCAATGAAAGGTTCGACAATAGTTTTTTCTTCTTACTATTGTTTCACCAATGACATTTAATTACATTGCTTGCAGTTTTGTAAATACTTTCAGTGGTACTGAAATGTAAAGATTTATATTATGTATGTGCCTAGACTAACATCATTTTAGCGTTTTATCCTAAGAAGAACTTGTGGGCTGTAACACACTATCTAATACCAGTGGCGCACGCAGGGGGGGTTTCTGGGTCTCCAGAACCCCCCCCTTCCTCCGCTAAAAAGTGCCCTACATATTGGCGCTGTAGTATACAGCAGCCGCGGCGCTGTCTAAGAAGCGTCCGTGGCGGTGCTGTATTGTATACAGCACCGCCACGGACGCTTCTTTGACAGCGCCGCGGCTGCTGTATACTACAGTGCAGCCGAAACGGAGCGCGGAAGGTCTCTAGGAATTTTTTTTTTGGGGGGCGGAGGAAACCCCCCCAAAAAAACCCTCTGTTGCCCCCCTGAATACAGTATCACTGGTTGGATATAATACTAATCAGATTATCCCCAGGTGGGCCCCGATAAAATGTTTGCTACATACAAAACATGGCAAATGTGATTTCATTATCATCTGACATCACACTATAGGTCTATATATTATATTAGATTGTAAGCTTTCATGGCCTGGTTCCTTGTTACCTTTCATGACACTTTGTAAGTATATGTTAGCATGTATATCACGGTTTGTAATCTCTCCACTTGTATGGCACTTACAAATATGTTTGCAACTTTATAAATAAATGGTTGTAATAATTATTGTGTATCTGAGGTGTTATGTTATGTGTGGTATGAAAAAGTCTATTATTTTTTGTTAATTGTATAGTAGACCCTTGTAACTGGATTACATGGTGGGTTTTGCATACCCCACACTGCTAGCTGGTGTGTTACCTTCCAACTCAGTCACTACACCAAACATGGCCAGGGCCCGATTGGCCATAGATCTGGGTGGTAGGTTGAATTCATTTCATCCATAACTTTACGTTGCAAATTGAGGGCCGGATGCAGGCTGTTCGGTCCCAGACTCAATGGCTTGGGCTAGTATCTTTGTAGGCTGGGCAGCATGCTGCCTGTTGCCTTAGAGAGGCAGCGCACGGTCATGTAAACATGCGGCACAACCTCTAGCTGTGCACCTGTGCGGCCCGACCCAGCCTCCACTTTCCCTCCAATCTATTACTCCCTGTGGCTTTCGCCATTGGCTTGGACTTGGCAGAAGGCAAAATTCAATGTAAGTAGTTTCTCCTTTTGTTTGTCTCACCCTCTATTTGTGCTTATATCTCTCTGTTCCCCCCTCTGTCTGTCCCTGTCACCCCCATTCTTTATGTTAGTCTATCTCCAATTTAGTATGTGTAACTTTCTCTCTATCCCCTCATTGTGTGTGCCTCTATCCCCCTCTTTCTGTGCCTCTGTTGCCCCCCCTCTTTCTGTGTGCTTTTGTACCCCCTTTCTGGGTGTGCACCTCTGCCCCCCCCCCCCCTCCAATACAAAACTAAACAATACATTTAATTTATAACACAGAATTTGGTTCCAAGAAGACTAATAATTTTATTTCAACTGGTATCAATAGCAATAAAAAATATATTTTGTATAGTGCAGGTACTGTATATTCACAATGTAAAGTTATATCTAATATAGTACTTGATACTGTAGCAGAAACTAAAAAATACCGATGTAGTCATGTGGCAGAAATCGTCAAGACAAGATAAAATCATAATATACACAGTATTTACAATCTGACATTTTTATGCCGAGTCACATAAAATATTATAATCACACCAGACATACATAGAACATTGCTAAACAATAAATTTTATGAGCACAAATATTATTGGAAATGTTGATGTTAAGGCAAATAAAGACCCCCAGTTGACAGATTTATTCTTATCACCCACCATTAGTCAGACATAAAAACATAATATTTAGAAATGCTGGTTGGATATAATAAAACATTTTTGTTATGCTTGTCTGGTAATTTGTGTTGTCTAGTGACATTATTAAAATGTAAACTTGTTGTCACGGTTTCAAAACTGTCTGGCAACAGGATCAAAGATTTGTTCTTCTGAAAACAGTTTCAACCCTGTCCTTAAAAAAGATTAGTATATCAAGAACGAAAGAAAATAAAACAACTGGAAAGCAATACTCATGGCCTATCATGAGGGGCGCCAAGAAGGTGCTGGGGGACGGGTATTCATTGGGGCCCCATCTAAGTTACATTGTGGGAGGAGGAAAGCGTTTGCATGATACAACAGCTCTCTATTGGTCCGCATGGTCATGGCACTCCTAGACTGCACATTACTCCGTCTTTTGGCGAAGCAATCAAACAGGTGGGGGGAGGGAGGGTCCCATCATATAATGAAATGAAGCTTTGAATATAGAGAAGGGTTTGTTATATGCTGTGGGGGTGAAAATGCATATAAGCACATAAGTGACGTAATGTAGAGCATTTTTCACAAATGTACCTATTTATAGGATGACAACAGAAGTTTTCATCTTGTGAAGGGAGGAGTTGGGCAGATTGGCACATTTCTTTCTGAATGCTGGCTGAGTGCACTGAGCCCTGTATTAGGCTACCAAAGCAAAAAATTGATTTTGTTTTGCGGAATGAGATATTTAAATTAAATACAAACAGTATAGAGGGTGCATTTAACCCCTTTACTGCTGAGGCTTTTGACCCTTTTTTATCATTTTTTGGACTGGTCACATTCCAACATCAATATCAGTCATTTGCCTATGCCTTGGGTTTTTTCAGATGAATTTGAATTTTCAGACAATACCATTACTTTGCTTATAGATATGACAAAGGAAATCTACCCAAAATGTTTTTTTTTAATTCGATCTGCAGGAAAGTAAACTAAAAGCATGGTGTATATTGTTTTCTAAACCCCACCAAAATAGAAAAATCAGGATTCTACACATAGGTTCTTATTATAAAATATGCACTTGAGAATGATATTGCTTTTATTTTGTTGTTAGTTTGTACTGTCTTGAATTAAATGCATTATATGTGTAAGAATAATATGGGTAGTCCATATTGAAAACTAGAACCCCTACTGCACCAAATGAGAATACCCCTGAGTTTATCAATGACAGTATGGGTAGATCTGGACATTATAACCTCCCCAATCCCATTCATGGACTCCTTAGTGTTTTCTGTAGTGTAGGGTGGTATTGTTTGGTGATCACATGATATTAACAACCAATTACTACTAAGGAGTGATATCACTTGATAGAGGGGGCTCTTGTCTTTCAATGTTGGGTACCCCTATGTTTATTGAAACCAGGAGATCCTCCTCCATCCCTGGGCTATTTAATTACTGCTGTATTGAAGGGTATATTATCCACACTTTATCACAAGAAAATAGCTTTTCAGGACCACATTATTAAAAGAGGGGACTCCCCAAAGTCTCTAGCAGCTAGGGTGGAGGAGATTGGGCACTTTATGTGCCCTCCTCCAATCTCATGGCTCTTCAAATATTTCAGTAGTACAGTGGACTGAACACTGACGTAAACCTGCACAATGACGAGTGATACTGGTTCTTAAGCAATTTGAGGTATATTTGCAGAACGACTGGCTGCAGAGCCTCCTTCCTTATGCCAAAGGACTGTTATTCAAACAGGTGCACGGGAGGTTTGGGAGGTGTCCTATACTTTCAATTAGTTCTTTTTTGTATCCTATAGGTATTTGATGTGGTTGAGAGCATTTATATCCACACAAATACATATATAATATAAAATATTAATACACACAAAAGTGACACCTGTAATAAAGACAATCCTTATGTCCCTCCCACTTATGAGTAAGACATAAACATTGCTCAAAGCATTTTTTGGATCAAAAAAATGAAAACGTTCAAATTAATGAAAGGAGCGCTTCTAAAGTGGAAGCAGACTCTACTTCAAAGTGACTTTTTTACACTTTCTGCCAAGTAGGCACATCCGATTTTTACGAGGACAATTCCTATAAATGCAATGTGAGTGTGCATCTTGGTATGTAAAAACTAAACGCTCTGCTCATCCACATCGCTTGCAGTTAGCAAATGACCCTTACTCCTTTCATCACTATTATCCAAAAACATTACTATTATTAAATGCATATTTGAATTGGCTGTTTCAAAACAAAAATATAAAGCATTCATAGAAATGATATAATATATTGTTCAATCATTTTAGCCATTTATTTGTCTAACTATAATAAATAAAGCTTATTTCCCCCCTCCCTTCATTTTTCTTGCTTCCTCCTAGGTGGGCTAATAAGATCTGGGGCCCAGGGCTGTAGGTACGCCATGGGCTCTCACCTCACACACAAGACCTGACAACATGCCAAAAGTTCATTAGGTGGCATGCCAGGCAGCTGCCATGCGTAGAGTGCAGCATAATGTATTCTGCACTTGTCATTTGTGTCCCAAACACGCTGTCCTGTTGCGGTGTACTGTGAAGGGGGCTCTTGTTTCCTCCTACTGCTGTTGCTCCAAGTGGGAAGGAGCTTGGTAACTCTGATGATGTCATCGTGCTCTGCACACATTGCCCACATCATGAAGCAGCAGCATGGACAAAAGTATAATATAGCTCTGAAACATATATATGTTGTTCTATTTTGCACTATTTTCAATACCCATTGTAGGTATTTTATTTGGCTTTTACCTATGCAAATAATGATAACAATATTAATAGGGTACTCCTCACTTATACACAGTGGTGACAGACATTTCAGTGGCTAAATCAATATCCAGCAGATCGATTCACCAGGAACTGGAGACGTCACAGAGTCATCAAGCACAAAGTGACTCATACTTCCATGATGTCAATGAGTCCTAGTGAATTGAGAGCACAATCTTATGAACATGGGTTCAGTCCACAAAAAAGGCTGATTTCACTCTCTGTATATTACAGTATCTTGCTAAAGTATATACTGTATGGCTGACAAGGACATTATATACCTCTTCTCTTGGAAAACTATATAAATAAATGGTGATGATGATGACGATTGTCTTGGAAAACTAATAAGCTACTTTGGATTTCAGTATCATCTCTACAAGGATGGAATTCCTTCCCTCGCACAACAAGACTTTCCTCTGGTCTACAAACCTTCAAGCATTCTCTGAAAACCCACCTCTTCAGACAAGTTTATAATATTCCTCAACCACCCTCTTAACCCCTCTAGGTTACCTTATTTGCACCCTTTACACAATTCACACAAGACAACAACCCTCTGATCCCCTGACCAACATTGCTGTGTGACTGGATCATATAGCATAATTGTCACTTTTTATCTTTGCAATCTGGCTTGACTGAAATGCAATATGTAGATCTAACCTCATGGATCCGATCCTATTGATCCATATATTGTAAGCTTGGGAGCAGGGCCTTCTCACCTCTTTAATACAAAAAACATAATTTTGACCCACGGCGCTATGAATGTATAATCCACATTTTAGAATAAAATAAAACAAAAATGAAAAATAAAAAATAAAAAATAAAAATAGATACAAAAATGCACAAAAGTGATGACAATGATATAATAACAACAGTAGGCACTCTGGTTATACCCACAAGGGTTTAATGAATAAATCCCTAAATGATGAAGGATGAAAAGATAGCTAAAAATAGTCCATTAAATGTATAACATAACAGAAAAATATATTCCAATAGCAAAAAAGTTTAAAATAAAAAATATATAAAATATATAATATATAATATGTAGTATATAATATATAAAATATATAAATATATAAAAAAGGGGCCAGTGATGATATAAGCCAGAAAAAAATCACAAATCCAGTAAATTAAATGGAAAAATAAAAATGACCTCTGGATAAGTCTAAAAGGCAGGTATCTAGGTTCGTGAGTCTGTAAAGCCCTCCGGGGCTAGAGATGGGGACTCTTTCTCTCCGGAAAGTGATGCACCGCCAACGGTGGCTAGATTCGGTGAGCTCACCCTCTCTTCCTGTGTCCTGGAACGCAAGCCTGCGTTCCAAGTGCCGCACTTCCGGTTTCGGGCAGCGGGGATGTGTAGCAACGCTGTAAAGCGTAAAAAACTAATAAAAGTGTATTGAATCCTCTTCTTGCAAGGAATATTAAGATAAAAAGTGTGCGTTTCACCCCTCCATCGGGGGCTTCCTCAGGGAAAGAAAAAGTGTATAGATCCATTCCAAAAAGGGGGCAGTACTTATATAGGAGGCAACCCTTAAAGACGTCCCCCTATTGAAATCCTGATTGGTAAAGGTAAACATGCCTGAAAACAAGGCTGATTCAGATAAACAAAAACTAAAGTCTCCATAGGTATAAACCACATATGTCAAAAAATAATACAAATAAAGTAAATGGAAAGATAAACACCCATACTGGGTAAAGTATTGATGTTATAATAGTAAAATAATTTTAAAAAATCTTAAAATTGATTGGAACATCTTTGTCTGTTTTACCCAGTTTTATTACTGTGTTTGTCTCCAATTGTAAGGCGCTACGGAATTTGCTGGTGCTATATAAATTAATGTTGATGATGATGATGATGATGATCATGATTCCTTAGCAAAAAACTTAATACACCAATGTGATAGGTAATAGCTGTATATCTAATGGAATATTAATATAGACATGAGCATGACAAGTGCAAAAAGTATCACTTGCTAAAACACATCAAACAAGGAGAGATAATTAAATAATGCAGTGGTAAAAAAAATTATATTATCAATTTTTCTGTGCACTCAAAGACCTTCATGAGCTTAGAGATCTGTGTTTATGAGACATAAGGATTATTTATCTGCAGATATATTTTATCTCATTTCCATCCATTAGTGTCTAATATATGTTACAAAAAAATGTGCTATTTCAGTGACGTTTCACCTCATAACTGTACATTCACCTGTTAATTCAAACAACACTGCCATGAACAGTACGTAGCCCTGACTGTGTCTGTCTGCTATTATCTCCTTAATATTTACTGGGTTCATGCAGAGTGCACGCTTAGCGAAAGAAAAACAAGGAAAAGTCAAATTTGGAAATGCCTTCACATCTCCTCTTATAGGCATTTAACAAGACGCAGAGCACAAAGTGAGACTGTCCTATCCCATCTCTTTACCAGTCTATCTTGCTTTTATTTTCAGAAGGTAGACAGTTGAAGTTTATTTTCAATATTATAGTTAGAGCCAAGGGAGAAATTAAGTACATTTACTATAATATAAAAATGCCTGCCAGATTTCATATTTATTTAATGTAACGCTGCTGCTATGAGATCATTTGGTATTTCAATCCATTTGGTAATACTGCAGAATTAAAATAAAAAATAAATATGGGGTTAAAGGTGTACTGTAGAAGTTCAGCTGTTGGGCTTCAGGAATATAACGTAATCCGAGCAATATGAACAATACTTTTTTTTAAAAAAATGGTAGGGAAGACTTGGATGGATGCCCATTACCCAGCGACCCGGTCAGTCTAAGGCTGGGTACACACTTCAAAAAATTTCTCCTGATGAGATATCATTAACGATTTTACCCATGACTGAAAGTCCCGATCAACATGCAAATTCATGTGTAGACACTGTACACGTTTTACACGATTTACCTTTAGATCTGTGCTCGTCATCTGTCATAACCATCTGCTGAAAACATTGTGACTCTGTAAACTCTATGGAGATCTGGTCGTGAGTGAATACACACTGCAGAAATGGAACGACATTGCACCATCATTGAACGAGATTTTTAGTCCGTTTATAAAGTCAAATCAAATCATACGATCTGCTTTGGGCCGATAATCGTTCATCGTTGCTGCGTACACACTAATGCGATATCAGGCCGAGCGGTCATTTATTGTGTGATTGACCTGATAGTTGGCTGAAAAACCTGTAGTGTGTATCCAGTCTTAGTCAAGGGCTTGTAAAAAAGAGATCAAGGACAGGTAATATAACTTGCATTAAGCTCAGGCATAACGGGTCAGAGTAAAGAAGATATATAGCCAAATACTGGATAACCATTGAAGAGAGCTCCTTTGCCTCATGTATACATGTATATCACAACCCACAATTGGTCCTTCTCTACTAATTCTACTCCAATTCCAAAGGCATTACCCCTACAACAGTGTGGAGTATTTACAATGCAGAGAATAGTGGTGTTGCTACTCAACAGGCATCCAGATTAATAAGATCTGCAAATCTAAAAAAAAACTCACAAATACCCTTGACACCCTTAGAGATTAATTTAACCGACTAACAATGTGGCATATTGAGCATGTAATTTTCCAAATAAAGCGAAAGCATTATACTAAAAGCAATTCACGTAAACTGTACCTCAAAATTCCAAGTGCAGCAAGCCAAATTTCAAATCCATGCTATAAAATGGCCTAAAAAAATGTATCATTCACAGATTATTATCCTGCATTATATAACCTGAAAGATCATCTCTTCACCCAAACCTGGAACATATTTCTAACTTTTTAAGCTAAGCTGCCCTCAATCCCTTTTGATACACTCTTGTCCTTAAAAGTACCAAAACTTTATCGGCAGTCTTTTTTCCCTTCCATTGAACCTGATGGATTCAATGACTCATTCTATAAATCCCTGTCACTGGTACTTGCCCCTTAAATTCATTCTTCAACTCTTCTATTCATGGTCCTCATTATCTGCTTTTCCATCTGAAATGCTGCAAGCTAATATTGTCACAATATCTATACTTGTAAAAGACCCAGTACTATGCCAAAATAATAGACCCACATCCCTATTAAATGCTGACTTGAAAATGAATACCAACCAAGTTGTGCCCACAAAATCAATGAATGAGTTAACTTGGTTAGGGAGCCACTACTCCCCTCCCTAATCCATACCGACCAAGTCATGCCCACAAAATCAATGAATGCATTATCTGGAATGATTAAGGTCCCTTGTGAAGCAAGGGCAAAAATCATTGTTTTAACCACTTACCTCCAGCCTTCAAAGAGTCTGTACCGGACAGACAAGAGTCAGTTACAAACCAATGAAAACACCCCCAAAATACAAGGGCCACCAATCAGACATTCCAGAAAGAACCCCCCCTCCCCCCTCTCCCTGAAACCCAGCAAAGCTCTCTGTGGGAAACAGAAGTGTAACGCTCCGGTCCCACAGATAGTACATGTCTCGTTACCTGCAGTCCATTCATCTGGAAACTGCCATGTCCCAGCATCAGACATTCTCCAGTTCATTCATTCAGCTATATTCAGATCTGTGCAGGTGCAAGCCTATTGCACTTCAGGACCTCCTCCCTCTTTTTCATTGGCTAAGCACTTCTGGAGCACTATTTAAACCTCCTGGATTCACCTGTCTGATGCCTGTTCTTGAAGCTCACTTCCTGCAGCCTGTGGTTCTGATTCCTGTTCTCCTTGTGGTTTGCCTGTGTTCCAGTCTGCTCTCAGTTCGTGGTCTGTGCTAAACCATCGCTGTTCCAGTACCTCTCTTACCATCTCCAGTGTACTTCATCGTGACAGCTCCGGTTCTCTCATCGCTACCACTCAGAGCCACTATTACACCTGTGACTCCTCAGCTGCTATCACGAGTTACCTCCGCTACTCCAGCCTGCTCTCAGTCTCTGGCCGTGTGGAACTATCTGTCACGGGCACTAGGAGTCTTTACCCAGGGATCACCAGGTGATAGGCTTACCAGAGCAGTATAGGTGGTAATATGGTACTCTGGTAGCAGGGTGATCACGGAACAGGAAATAGCAGATGATGAGATGCTCAGGAAAGTCTATGACTAGCAGCACTGGCAATATGGAGGTAGTAATACACGAGGAACTGTATGGACAAAGGACACGTGAAGGTAGTCAGTGGTCTGCGGTAGCAAGTTGTACCACTGCTATAGTGAGGAGGAATGTCCAACAGAAACGAGGAGGTGATGAGAGTCAGCGGTCTGCGGATAGCAAGTTGTACCGCTGTCAGAGTGAAGGAATGGAATCCAAGTGGAGGTATCCGGGGAGTCAGTGGTCTGCGTTAGCAAGATGTACCACTGCTATGTGAGAGGATACTGGAACAGGTGAAACTGTAAACAGGAGTCAGTGGTCTGCCACTAGCAAGTTGTACTACTGAATATATATGTGAGGAGGTGCACGGGGAGAGACTGTAACACAATATATACACGGGCACCTTGACTTTGATCCACAGTAATATGCACAATATAAATGTATAAATGACTGAACAACACTGCCAAT
This sequence comes from Mixophyes fleayi, assembly GCF_038048845.1. Taxonomy (NCBI): domain Eukaryota; kingdom Metazoa; phylum Chordata; class Amphibia; order Anura; family Limnodynastidae; genus Mixophyes; species Mixophyes fleayi. The sequence continues at coordinate 18,898,127 of NC_134407.1, forward strand.
ATAGAAAGTCTCTTGAAGTAATCCGGCATAAGATAACACAGTCAATGATGGCAGTAGAGTCAGCAGATAGTACACTCCAGAGGAGAACCAACACAGTCCAGCAAGGTATGCAATACACAGCACAGTCAATGGGAAGTATGCATACCGTGGTTCAGGAGAAGGCAGTCAGACAGGAGTGCAGAGATACCTGAAGGGCAGGAGGCCAGCAGGATACAAGTCCCTGGATGGGTGAAGCAGGGGTCTAGCAGGTGCAGCGCACAGGTAGGTAGACCAGCAGGGAACACAAGAAGGCGTGGAGAGCGGATCAGCAGTAGATGGATGAGTAGCGCTGAGAAGTAACAGCAGCGGGTCTCTGCGGGAACACGGAGGTAACCAATAGCAACCAGCAGGTGCAGTAACGATGGGACACCGGAGCAGAGTTGAACTGGAACAGATGATCACGGAGAGTAGCGGGTAGCAATAGTGGCAGCAGACTCAAGGAAACACGGTAGAGTAGACAAGGACTGAAGACTGACGCGCACAGAGGCGGCGGATAGGAATCAGCTAAACAGTCACGATGAAACACAGACGGGTTGCAGGTTGAAGACTGTAGTGCACGGAGGCAGCGGATAGGAATCAGCTAGCAGTCACGATGATGAAACACAGACGAGTTGCAGGTTGAAGACTGTAGTGCACGGAGGCAGCGGCTAGGAATCAGCTAGCAGTCACGATGATGAAACACAGACGAGTTGCAGGTTGAAGACTGTAGTGCACGGAGGCAGCGGATAGGAATCAGCTGGCAGTCACAATCATGAACAGGTGAGTGGATGTGAATGAAAGACTGTAGTGCACGGAGGCAGCGGATAGGCATCAGCTAACAGTCCCAATGATACAAGGTAGAGTTGAAGTGGTTAGAAGACTGTAGTGCACGGAGGCAGCGGATAGGAATCAGCTCACAGTCACGATGATACAGTAGATGGTAGAAGTGGTATGGGAACCACAGTAGTAGAAGTGGTTTGGAAACCACAGAGGTAGAAGTGGTTTGGAAACCACAGGAATCAGCTGGGCTGAATAAACGAGGAAACACAGGAACACCTTCAGAGACTCATGGGGAATGAGACTCCAAGATCAGGCAACGTGGTGTTGACCACAGGTGCTTAATATAGGGAGGTTGCCTGATCTGCCAATTAAGTTAAAGGAACATACACTGGAGGTATAGAAAGGGCTGCGCATGCGCAGTCCCTCAGGATGGAGGACGACCACGGTTCCTAAATGTCCGGGAAGAAGCACTCACAGTCCGGTGAGTGACAGTACCCCCCCTTTTAAAGGTGGGCACAGAACGCCTGGAACCGGGCTTGTCCGGATTTTTGGAATAAAACTTCTTCAGAAGGGCAGGAGCATTAAGATCTTCAGCTTTGATCCATGAACGCTCTTCAGGACCAAAGCCCTTCCAATGAACGAGGAAACGGAGGACTCCTCGCGAAATTTTTGCATCCAATACCTCAGTAATCTCGAAATCCTCCTCCTGATGAACTTGAACTGGCTGCGGTGCTGAGGAAGGAGTCGAGAAACGGTTGATGATGAGAGGTTTGAGCAAGGACACATGGAAGGCATTGGAGATCCGAAGATTCTTAGGAAGAAGAAGTTTAACACATACTGGATTGATAACTTGAATGATCCTATATGGACCAATAAAACGAGGGGCGAATTTCATAGATGGAACCTTCAAACGAATATTTTTGGTAGATAACCAGACACGATCTCCAATTTTTAGTGGTGGAATAGCCCGCCTCTTCTTATCTGCGAAAGACTTATATTTGTTAGATGTCTTCTTTAAACAGGTTTTGACCTGAGACCAGATATTTTTGAAGGTCTGACCAGCAGTCTCCACAGCAGGAACTTGGGTGGGCGGGAGGGCAGGAAATTCCGGAAAAGACGGATGGTGACCGTAGACCACAAAGAATGGAGTTTTGGATGATGACTCATGGTACATGTTGTTATGGGCGAATTCAGCCCAAGGGAGCAATTCTACCCAGTTGTCTTGGTTGGCTGAAGAGAACATCCTAATAAAAGTCTCAAGATCTTGATTGACTCGTTCCGTTTGTCCGTTAGATTGCGGATGGTAAGACGATGAGAGTGCTAATCGTATGCCCAAGGTTTTACAAAGGGCCCGCCAGAATCTGGAAACGAATTGTACTCCTCTATCTGACACAATCTCAGACGGACATCCATGGATGCGGAAGATTTCTTTAATGAAATGTTCAGCCAGAGTAGACGAGGAAGGTAAACCGGACAGAGGGACGAAATGAGCCATCTTCGAAAATCTGTCTACCACTACCCAAATAGTATTGTGATTCTTACTTGGTGGCAAATCAGTAACGAAATCCATACTAATATGGGTCCAAGGCTTGGACGGAATGGGTAGTGGTCGCAGCAACCCTGCTGGAGTTCTGCGGGAGGATTTGAACTGAGAACATAAATCACAGGAAGCAATAAACTCTTTGACGTCTCTCCTCATTGAAGGCCACCAGTAACTACGAGAGAGCATCTCAAAGGTCTTGTGTTCACCGGCGTGTCCGGAAAAACGAGAGGCATGGAACCACGAAAGGATTTTCCTCCTCAGAGTAGGAGGCACGAGGGTCTTCCCAAATGGTAGCATTTTGGTGGATGAAGCAGCCAGAGAAATACATTTGGGGTCTAGAATAGCATGGTTGGGAACCTCTTCTACATCAGAGGACGTCACAAAAGCTCGAGATAGAGCGTCAGCTTTCTTGTTCTTAGCAGCTGGTTTGAAGGTTATAATTAATTCAAAACGGGAAAAGAAAAGAGACCATCTTGCTTGACGAGGGTTCAAGCATTGAGCAGATTGCAAATATGACAAGTTCTTATGATCCGTGAAGATCGTCACCGGATGGCGAGCTCCTTCCAACAAGTATCTCCATTCCTCTAATGCAGCTTTGATGGCCAGCAACTCCTTGTCCCCGATAGTATAGTTTTTCTCTGCGGGCAGAAGACCCCGAGAGTAGAAGGCACAAGGATGTAATTTTTGTTGCTCCGAGCGTTGGGAGAGAATAGCTCCTAAGCCCACATTAGAGGCATCTACTTCTAGGAAGAAGGGGAGTGTCACATCAGGTTGTCGCAGAATGGGAGCAGACGAGAAGGACTCTTTGAGGATTTGAAAGGCTTGGAGAGCCTCAGATGACCATTGCTTAGTATTAGCCCCTTTCCGAGTTAAGGCCACAATGGGAGATGCAATGGATGAGAAGTCTTGAATGAAGCGTCTATAGTAATTGGCAAAACCTAAAAAACGCTGGATGGCACGAAGAGTAGTTGGCTGAGGCCAATGTAGTACAGCATTTACTTTGTCTGGATCCATCTTCAGGCCAACTCCGGAAACTATATACCCCAAGAATGGAATCTGGGGTAACTCGAATGAACATTTTTCCAATTTGCAGAACAACGAGTTTTTCCGTAGTCTGGAGAGGACCTCTGCCACATGTTGGTGATGAGAAGGCAGGTCCTGTGAGAAGATCAATATGTCGTCCAGGTAGACAACGACACATACATATAATAAGTCCCGAAAGATCTCATTGATGAAACCCTGGAAAACCGCGGGGGCATTACACAGCCCGAAGGGCATTACTAAATATTCGTAATGCCCATCTCTGGTGTTAAACGCGGTCTTCCATTCGTCACCGGAACGGATTCTAATTAAATTGTAGGCACCACGAAGATCCAACTTAGTAAATATCCGAGCTCCCTTGATGCGATCAAATAGCTCAGTGATCAGCGGAATGGGATACCGATTCTTGATAGTAATGGCGTTGAGTCCACGAAAATCTATACAAGGGCGTAATGATCCATCCTTCTTTTTGACGAAGAAGAACCCAGCTCCAGCGGGAGAGGTGGAAGGTCGAATGAACCCACGCTGGAGATTCTCCTGTATGTACTCAGATGTGGCTTGAGTTTCAGGTAACGAGAGAGGATAGACCCGACCCCTGGGAGGAGTCTTGCCAGGTAGAAGGTCGATCGGACAATCCCAAGAACGATGAGGAGGAAGACGTTCAGACTGAGCTTTATCAAACACATCGGCAAATGACGCATACTGAGTAGGGAGTCCCGGGGAGGAAGATGAGATGGAAGATTGCTGTACTTTAAGAGGAATAACTTGAGAGAGACAACGATGGTGACATTCAGGCCCCCAAGACGTAACTTGAGGGGTGCGCCAGTCAATCTGGGGAGAGTGACATTGAAGCCATGGAAGGCCTAAGACAATCGGACTTGTCGTAACAGGAAGAATTAAAAACGAAATTTCTTCATGGTGTAGTACACCAATCTGAAGGGTTACTGGAGACGTACTCTGGGTGATGAGACCATTGATGAGACGTGATCCATCTATAGCCGTCACAGTAATGGGTGTTTTTAAAGTGATCACTGGTAGGGACCATTGATTCACTAGTGATTTAGAAATGAAATTTCCTGCTGCTCCGGAATCAATCAATGCCTGTGACTCAAAGGATTTGGTAGCAAAGGAAATCGTAACATCGAAAGCGCAGACTTTAGATTTCATAGACAATGGAGAGGACTCCAGGGACCCTAACTTCACCTCTCCAGAACTAGTTAGGGCCTGGCATTTCCCGATTTCTTAGGGCAAGAACTGAGCATATGTGTGGAATCAGCACAATAGATACAGAGTCTATTCTTTACTCTTCGTTTCCTCTCTTCTAAAGATAATTTGGAACGTCCTATCTCCATGGGAATCACAGAAGGTGAAACTGGACGAAATTGAGGGTTTAAACGAAGAGGTGCTTTAGCAGAAGTTGTTTTCTCAGATTCTCTTTCACGAAATCTCATGTCTACACGATGGCAAAGAGAGATCAAATCTTCTAGTGACGAAGGAAGCTCTTGGGTAGTCAGTGCATCTTTAATTTTATCGGAGAGCCCCTGCCAGAAGGCGGCAACTAATGCTTCAGTGTTCCACTGAAGTTCAGAGGCTAAGATCCTAAATTGAATGACATACTGTCCTACTGTATGGGAGCCTTGTCGCAAACGAAGAATGCTGGAAGCAGCGGAGGTCACACGACCTGGTTCATCGAACACACTTCGGAACGTGGAAATGAATTTGGCACTATCTTGTAGAATTGGATCGTTTCTTTCCCACAGAGGGGAGGCCCAAGCCAGGGCTTGTCCAGAAAACAATGAGATAAGATAGGCCACTCTGGAACGATGGGTAGAAAAATTTTGAGGTTGGAGTTCAAAATGGACTGAACATTGGTTAAGGAAACCTCTACAAGTTTTGGGGTCCCCGTCATATTTTGACGGAGTAGGCAGGTGAAGCGTAGGAGCTGTAGACACCTGGGATGGCACTGGGGAAACGGAGGAAAGCACAGGAGCTTCAATACTAGCTGTAACAGTCTGTCCAGATGTTCCTTGGGAGGTTAACGATTGGTAACATTGAAGTAACAGCTGTTGGCGAGCATCCTGTTGCTCCACACGGCTGACCAGATGCTGCAGCATCTCTTTAGCAGTAGGTTCCGTATCTGGGTCTGTCATGGCCTGATCTTACTGTCACGGGCACTAGGAGTCTTTACCCAGGGATCACCAGGTGATAGGCTTACCAGAGCAGTATAGGTGGTAATATGGTACTCTGGTAGCAGGGTGATCACGGAACAGGAAATAGCAGATGATGAGATGCTCAGGAAAGTCTATGACTAGCAGCACTGGCAATATGGAGGTAGTAATACACGAGGAACTGTATGGACAAAGGACACGTGAAGGTAGTCAGTGGTCTGCGGTAGCAAGTTGTACCACTGCTATAGTGAGGAGGAATGTCCAACAGAAACGAGGAGGTGATGAGAGTCAGCGGTCTGCGGATAGCAAGTTGTACCGCTGTCAGAGTGAAGGAATGGAATCCAAGTGGAGGTATCCGGGGAGTCAGTGGTCTGCGTTAGCAAGATGTACCACTGCTATGTGAGAGGATACTGGAACAGGTGAAACTGTAAACAGGAGTCAGTGGTCTGCCACTAGCAAGTTGTACTACTGAATATATATGTGAGGAGGTGCACGGGGAGAGACTGTAACACAATATATACACGGGCACCTTGACTTTGATCCACAGTAATATGCACAATATAAATGTATAAATGACTGAACAACACTGCCAATATAGAAAGTCTCTTGAAGTAATCCGGCATAAGATAACACAGTCAATGATGGCAGTAGAGTCAGCAGATAGTACACTCCAGAGGAGAACCAACACAGTCCAGCAAGGTATGCAATACACAGCACAGTCAATGGGAAGTATGCATACCGTGGTTCAGGAGAAGGCAGTCAGACAGGAGTGCAGAGATACCTGAAGGGCAGGAGGCCAGCAGGATACAAGTCCCTGGATGGGTGAAGCAGGGGTCTAGCAGGTGCAGCGCACAGGTAGGTAGACCAGCAGGGAACACAAGAAGGCGTGGAGAGCGGATCAGCAGTAGATGGATGAGTAGCGCTGAGAAGTAACAGCAGCGGGTCTCTGCGGGAACACGGAGGTAACCAATAGCAACCAGCAGGTGCAGTAACGATGGGACACCGGAGCAGAGTTGAACTGGAACAGATGATCACGGAGAGTAGCGGGTAGCAATAGTGGCAGCAGACTCAAGGAAACACGGTAGAGTAGACAAGGACTGAAGACTGACGCGCACAGAGGCGGCGGATAGGAATCAGCTAAACAGTCACGATGAAACACAGACGGGTTGCAGGTTGAAGACTGTAGTGCACGGAGGCAGCGGATAGGAATCAGCTAGCAGTCACGATGATGAAACACAGACGAGTTGCAGGTTGAAGACTGTAGTGCACGGAGGCAGCGGCTAGGAATCAGCTAGCAGTCACGATGATGAAACACAGACGAGTTGCAGGTTGAAGACTGTAGTGCACGGAGGCAGCGGATAGGAATCAGCTGGCAGTCACAATCATGAACAGGTGAGTGGATGTGAATGAAAGACTGTAGTGCACGGAGGCAGCGGATAGGCATCAGCTAACAGTCCCAATGATACAAGGTAGAGTTGAAGTGGTTAGAAGACTGTAGTGCACGGAGGCAGCGGATAGGAATCAGCTCACAGTCACGATGATACAGTAGATGGTAGAAGTGGTATGGGAACCACAGTAGTAGAAGTGGTTTGGAAACCACAGAGGTAGAAGTGGTTTGGAAACCACAGGAATCAGCTGGGCTGAATAAACGAGGAAACACAGGAACACCTTCAGAGACTCATGGGGAATGAGACTCCAAGATCAGGCAACGTGGTGTTGACCACAGGTGCTTAATATAGGGAGGTTGCCTGATCTGCCAATTAAGTTAAAGGAACATACACTGGAGGTATAGAAAGGGCTGCGCATGCGCAGTCCCTCAGGATGGAGGACGACCACGGTTCCTAAATGTCCGGGAAGAAGCACTCACAGTCCGGTGAGTGACACTATCACTGCTCTAGTACCTCTATTACCATCTCCAGTGTACTTCACCGTGACAGCTTCAGTTCTCTCATCACTACCACTCAGAGCCGCTACTACATCTGTGACTCATAAGCTGTTACCACGGGTTACCTCCACTACTCCAGCCTGCTCTCAGTCTCTGGCCGTGTTGAACTATCGCTGCTCCAGTACCTCTATTACCATCTCCAGTGTACATCATCGTGACAGCTTCAGTTCTTTCATCACTACCACTCAGAGCCGCTACTACATCTGCGACTCATCAGCTCTTACCACGGGTTACCTCCGCTACTCCAGTCTGCTCTCAGTCTCTGGCCGTGTTGAACTATCGCTGCTCCAGTACCTCTATTACCATCTCCAGTGTACTTCATCGTGACAGCTTCAGTTCTTTCATCGCTACCGCTCAGAGCCACTACTCTCTCTGTGACTCATCAGCTGTTACTACGAGTTACCTCCACAACTCCAGTTTGCTCTCAGCCTGCCGCCGTGTTGAACTATCGCTATTCCAGTACCTCTATTACCATCTCCAGTGTACTCTATTGTGACAGCTCCAGTTCTCTCATCACTATAGTGCAGAGCTGCTATTTCATCTGGGACTCATCAGCTGTTACTACGAGTTACCTCCATCACTCCAGTCAGCCTTCAGCCTCTGGCTTTGTTGAACTATTGCTGCTCCAGTAGTTCCATTACCATCTCCAGAGTACTTCATAGTGACAGCCTCTGTCCTCTCGTTGTATACCACAGAGCACCTATTCTCCTAGTGACTCATTGGCTGCTGACCATCAACCTATATATTGTTGTGCCTGTATTTATACCCCTCATCTGTGGACTCCATCGTCTCCATCGACTTCAACTGGCTCCCCCACATCATTCTGCTGTACACTCACTCACGGGACCGTGACCTGCAGACTTGGTGCAGCTAAGACCATGTCTCCTTGCGGGGGTTCCTGGTGAAAACAACCTGTCTGTTAGACTCCGCGCCCGTGGGTGGGCTTAGCCATGTTCAACAGAGCCTAGGGATCAATTTCCTGTAAGCCAACCGTGACAAGAAGAGGCTTTAAAGGCTTAAAAGATTGTGCCAGAGGGCTGACAAGAAACTTGGTTGACAGGACTGACTGGGAATTACAGTTCCCACTGGACTGTCTGGAGGAAAAACTGCCAGTTCAGAGAAGATGATCTTGAGGAGCCTTTCTAAACTTGCTTAATCCCTACTCTTGCTCTTGTGTGTCCTGACAAAAGCGTATTGGACTTGATCATTGCCTTACTGGAAGCAGGAACTGTTAGTACTGTGAACAGACAACTATTAACGGCTATTGGAGCTTCATTGTGACTTGCCAAGTATTGGTCATTACTGTATGTATTTCCCTGATGAGCATTATTTTGTGCAGAGCACTGTTAATGCTTCTTATGCATGCTATAGCTACATAGGTCAGTTGTTTAAAAAAATATATATATCTTGTGCAGTTTATACCCATGTTAACAGTACCAGGTATAAGGGTTATGGTTGTGAAATAAGATGTGATGTTGGAGTCACTCCAGGTTAAGTCTGTGTGCACTCTTCATTATTTCACAAGGGTAGCAGACAGTAGTAGACCCAGTATTTATTTATACCTTCCATGACTTCATAAAAGTCTGTGGCTTAGCCTCATACTACAATTAAATACATCCATGAATGAAGTCCATAGCTTCAATATCCCCCAAACAACCTTAGCTTAATTACTCTTAGGCAACCCTTTTAACAAAATTGGCATCCAAATTACTCTACACACCTCTGAGGTTTTTTATTTCAAATACAACACCATAATTAATGTGATAAAAAACCTAATTAAGCAAATAGCATCCAACTGCATATTTGTCTAAATTCACCAGTGGGCCTTCTCCTCAATCTAATGGGTCCTAATGGAGAAAACTACTCTGGGGGAAGCCATAAACTACACCATGTCACGGGCACTAGGAGTCTTTGCCCAGGATATCACCAGATGATGTACTTACCAGAGTAATATAGCTGGTACTATGGTTCTCTGGTAGCAGGGTGACAACGGAAAAGGAGAATCAGCAGATGGTGAGAGAATGCTCAAAGAAAGTCTATGACTAGCAGCAACTGGTAATGAGTAGATGAATGTACACGAGGAACCAGATGGACAAGTAAACGTGAGGAGAGTCAGTGGTCTGCGTACAGCAAGTTGTACCACTGCTATAGTGAGGAGGAATGTCCAGGAGTAGCGAGGAGGTAGTGAGAGTCAGTGGTCTGCGTATAACAAGTTGTACCACTGTCTATAGTGAAGGAATGGATTCCAGGTGCAAGTAGGTAACGGGGAAGTCAGTGGTCTGCGTATAGCAAGTTGTACCACTGCTTAAGTGAGAGGATACTAGAAACTGGTGTCACAGGGAAACAGGAGTCAGTGGTCTGCGTCAGCAAGTTGTACCACTGCTATATATATGTGAGGAGGGACACGAGGAGATGAATGTAATGCAGAGGATATACGGAGCACACGGAACTTGATCCCACAATGATATCCACAATACAATAATAACTGACAAGCGCTGTTTGAAGTATACAAAGTCACTAGAGCGATCCAGGTAATAGGACACAAAGTCAACAGTCACAATAGCCTCAGTAGATAGAAGACTCCGGAGATGAACACAACACAGTCCAGACGGATATGCAATACAAAAGTAAAGTCAATGGAAGGTATGCATACCGCGGTTCAGGAGAGCAGGCTGTCAGTGAGACGTGCAGGGATACCTGAACGGCTGAACGCCGGCAGGAGGAGAGACCACTGGAAGATGGAAGCGGTAATCAGGTTGGTGCAGCGCACGGCAGGTAACCAGTATCAACGGAGCAATACTCAGGAAGCAGTAGTAAGTAAAACTGGAAACATGATGAACACGGGAGAGTTGAGGCTGTCTGGTATCCGGCAGTAGTAGCGGAGGCAGCGGAGGGAAGACACGCTGAACACGGGAGAGTAAAGGCGATCTGGAATCCGGTAGTAGAAGCAGATAGGAATCAGTGGAGAGCTGACACGATGAACACAGGAGAGTTGAGGCGGACTGGAATCCGGCAGCAGTAGCAGATAGGAATCAGCTGAGTGCAGGCACGATGAACACAGGAGAGTTGAGGCGGACTGGAATCCGGCAGCAGTAGCAGATAGGAATCAGCTGAGTGCAGGCACGATGAACACAGGAGAGTTGAGGCGGACTGGAATCCGGCAGCAGTAGCAGATAGGAATCAGCTCAGTGCAGGCACGATGAACACAGGAGAGTTGAAGTGGTCTGGAAACCACAAACGTAGAAGACAGGAATCAGCTGGAGCTGAATACACGAGGAAACACAGGAACACCTTTAGAGGCTCATGGGGAATGAGACTCCAAGATCAGGCAACCAGGTAATGATCACAGGTGGTTTAAATAGGGAGGGTTGCCTGATCATCCAATCAATTAAAAGCAACAGGTACTGAAGGTTTAATAAGGGCTGCACATGCGCAGACCCTCAGGATGGCGGACGGCCACTGTTCCTGAACACAGGAGAAATGGCACTCACAGTCCGGTGAGTGACACACCACCTCTTATGTTCTATAAAAAAACTTGCTCCTAAACTTGTTCAAGTTATACACTGCCAGGATCTGCCTGCAGCCCTGTGCATTGCATGCTGTTTTGCATTGACAGCTCCTGCCTCCAGGACTATAGGACTATATTTGTGTTCAATGTATTTATTCTGGCAGTATCTCTGTTTACCAGAGGTGTTGCTATTGTGCCTTTTGCATTTGTTACTTTTAGGGGTTAACCTGTGTCACTAATTATCTCCTGCACCTGGGTGTTTCCTATTTATACCTACCTCTCTGCCTCTCCTGTGCTGGTCATTGTTGTTTTGTTGCCTTCCCATTTGAGTTGTCTCCTGGTTCTCCTGTGCTCTTGGACTTCACATCTCTACTCCGGATCCCTCTTCATGTGACCATTCGTCCTGCATCTGCAGTATTCCTTGCAACCAGTATCCAGTCATCTCTGATATTCCTGTGCAGTTTCAGCACTATTTGGTTCGTATTATTTATCTGCATTTTGATCAATAAACACCTATATTCTTTATTACATCCTGGGCTTCAGAGCGGTTACTTACTTGAACCGTGAAATACCCAAGTGTCCAATATACCATTAAAATGTAGGACAGATGCAACTCAATGTTCACTTATATAAATCCCACCTGGCCTCGTTGTTCTTCATATCAGATTCCAAATTTGGATTTGGATGGTCAGGATCAGGTTGCCATATATAAATAAGCAATTTCATTGACGCCACCATTCTCAGATTAGTTACAGATCTATGCGCTTCATTTACATGTCAGACAGTATATTAATTGCAACCTGTGCTCTGAGACCACTCCGTGGCAACTAACTCTGATTTCCAAATTTTATATTTAATCTCCCTCTAAAACAAAGAAAAAAACTCCTATTGGTATAAATTCCTGCCCAACCCACTAGATTTTCTAAATATGACTCCTATTATTAAATAGGACATCAACCTATCCTCTCACCTCTGAAATTGGTCCAACTCTTCTCCCATGTACGGACAGCTTCTCACCGGACAAACCAAACTGAGACATCACTAAAGAAACTTCTCCATTGGTACTTAGTACATCTCAATCAGTGCAGTGAGAGAGCTGACCTCCTCGTGTACTTTGGTTGTCAAACAGTGAACCTATGGAATATTGCAGGCCATATCTTAATGTCTAACAAAACCCTATTTACCCAAGCCTGGAAATCTACCACTATTCACTCTCCCTCATTAGTAGAGATAAATTATGTAAATCGGTGAAACTCCTCTTCCATCAGTCCAATTTTCCTCCATCCCTAAAAATTTCCTGATGGAGAAAATGAGGAAATTTTGATCTTGCTCCCCCATAACTCAGCCACTTGCACCCAATATTGATAGATTGGTAGTCTTTGACTTCACAGAAAGACCCATTGGGTACATTAATCACCTGTACATCTATAAGTATCCTTCCTTTACATCATCAATCAGTATAAAGCAGGTTGATCTATGTATGTATGTATTTTACTTTTATATTCCTTTTACATCATCAATCAGTATAAAGCAGGTTGATCTATGTATGTATGTATTTTACTTTTATATTCCTTTTACATTTATACTTACAGGTAAAATTGAATTGTCAAGGGCGTTCAACTTATCATGTACCACATACTTCCCTTTTTAACCTTTTATTTTCTGAACCACCTCCCTTGAAACTAAATAGAAATCATTGATCTGGAATATTAGGAAGGTTGCTTCACAGCAGTGGTGGGCCACATGTACTTTTTCCACAGTCTCGTGATTGGCCAACACTCCCACAAACGAGCTGCATATTACCTTTAACATACAGGCTTGAGATCACAGTTTGAAATCAGTGCAGCAGTAGGTAGGAAGTGTTCACACAGCCCAAACAGTAGGGTAACTTATGGCTCACTAGTGAATCTCAACTTGCTACATAATTGCTTCATAGGATGTATGAGTGCATGGAGTATAATCTGTAATACCATAACTACAAAAAAGAGGATGAGAGAGGAAATTCCTCTGGTGAGGAGGATAGCATGTGATGCCTTTCAGGGATGTCTGTTTCCCACTATTGGTCTACAGGGAGTATGAAGGCTCTTCAAAGGAGAGTCATAACATCTTTGCCTTCATCTGGAATAACAAAACCAAGCTACTGCTCTCAATTTATTTCTGTCTAAAACATGACATCTCTGGGGGTACCGCCATTCAAAGGGGCTACTGACCTGGGTTAAAGGACTATATTTCAGGTAATCTGAACTCCTGTGAGCCAAAAATGTATATTTATTTTAAGTACAGTGAGGCAATGAAAAGACAAAACAACTATCACCTAATTATTTCTAGTGTAGCCCACAGCATGCCCCTAAACAGGGCTTCATTGTGCATGCTCAGGCTCCCACACATGTTCAGAACAGAGCAGGGGCCGTGGTAGGATGTAGTATTCTTACCCTGACCACAAGCAATTCCCTCCTAAGCATAATAGCTGCCAACCAAGAATACATTTACATATGGTCAGTAAATAATAGTAATAATAGTAAATAAATAATAATAATAGTTAATAATAATACTAGGAATAATAGACATAATAATAAATAATAATAATAATAACAAATGATAATAAGGGTACATTTTTGCTCTCAGAAAATCTAGAAATCAGTAAAGTTATGACAACCTCTGGCAATGTTAAAAATCACATAGCATTAACCACACCACTGATTTTGGATCCAAATAGGGCCATAGGCCCCCTGTTCTCAGTCCCTGGTACCATTTTTCCCTCTAGATTGTTGAAAAATTTTAGAATTACATAATTGAAGTGTCACAGAAATAACTGTGTAACAGTAAATCCTTATAAATTGTCAGTGAGAATATTTACAAGGGTTGGCATGCATTCTCCTCCCTTTATATCCATATGAAGGATAAACACATGCAAGTACAGATTACAGCTCTAAAGGCCTTGGAGCTATAGTCAACATGTGCATAAAAGATTTACAGTTAGGAAGGAAGCACTCAAATAAAAAAAACATAGAAACATTCTAAAGAAACAGAAATAATCATGCAAATGGCTATATTAGGAGAAGAATGCAGCAAAGTTACAGGATAAGTATTGACAACTATACTGAATTCCTATTACTGTTACACATATTGCTGGCCTCTATTACTGCTTGCCAACTGGTCACTGGGCTCTACTTCTATTACTGTGGCATCACATTAATGGATAATTGTACTACTGTAGTTTCACATTACTAACATAGTGTCATGTTACTAGATATTACTACTACTGTGGTTGCACATTCCTGGGCACTTCTACTACTACTATGATGTCACAGTACTGATTTGTTGCTTTTTAGTTACTGCATATCTGTGTTATTTAATATTATAAAATAAACATTTTAATTTCAATTGGTTACACTGTGCATTTATGTTTATATGTGTCTTTCTAAATTATATACACGTAAAACAATAACAATAATTGTAAAAGAAAAAATCCTTTTGTATCTTGTCTGCAATCTTACTATGCCATTGAATGACTACCAAGGAGCTATGTGACTGACTGGCTCAGACACAGACGTGAGCTTACATATGCAAGACCTTTTTTGTAGTGGCAGCCATATTAGACATATATAAATCTCCTCAACAGCTGTATATTAAGCAGATGATTGCACCTTTAAGATGAATGTAAAAAAACAAGTGGTTTTAGCTGAAAAGCAAATGGAAAATCATTTGGGATCATATATGTTGTCAGGGCAGAGAGAAAAGCCTAAGATTATGCTTGTAATGAAATTAAAACTGCTTTTCCATCAAGTTATGTTCTTCATCTGTGAAGCAAAGAAGGCAAATGCACACAAAAACTAGGATGCATAATGGGGAGAACACCCATAACAGTAATTAGCTGAGTTCAATTTCAAGACTGGCTCAGTGCAAAACAAAAATGGACAATATTGCACTAAAAGGAGAGATGATCCGGCAAACTTGGAATGATTCACGTATAAGAGAGTGCAGTGCGTTTAAATGAGCAAATCTAACAGTTTTTTACCTGGTCCCAGGTCTGATTTTCTTTTGAAGTCTGTTTTAACATTTAAGTCATGAATTATGCCTCACTCACACATTATAAAGCAACATGATTAAAATCACAGCAATAGCTGACATAAAAATGAAAGCAGGTAGGTCGGCACAGGTAGACATGATTTTGTATAAAGTGCATACGTTCAAGAGGCACACAATACAATTTTATGTGGCAATGGTCACGGAAAAAAATCAGGTATATCATAGGCAGTAATACAAATGTGCTCTAAGTGCAAATGCTTTTCTCTCACATGATTTGCTGTAATTGCTGCACTATATTGAGGCAAATTAAAATACTGTGCCTAGATATAACTAGTCAATGACTGATGGATGTACTTGTACTCGTATTGGGTTGTTTCACAGTAATACAAATGTGATTGACTATATATTTAGCAGCCTCCTTGTTGTTATGCAATACCCATCTTGTTGCAAGGGGGCTTTAGTTGCTTCCTGCTTTTCCATAAAAATAATGCACGGAAGGAAAAAATTTGTGTGATATTGTACTTCACAAAAAGCCTTCTACTGTTAACTTGAATTCTTACCTGTTAGCGTCAGGTTACTATAGGTGTTTGAGAATTGTTCTTTCAGTAAAACTAGATGCATCTGAGCTGCCTTCTCTCTCTGCAGTTCAAGCATGGTGTCTGGATGCTGAGCTATTTTGCATCCCTTCTGTTTGTCAAGAGAGATATCACTGCGTACAATATCTGTAACAAAACAAAAAAAGATATATATATATTATAAACCATCCGGCCTCATGCAATCAGTTCATACAATCAATTAAGAAACGTCTGTGCTTTTATTACCATTTTATTTGTTTCATTTTTTATTCTAGAATATTAACTGCATTTATAGTAGAAAGAATATAATGGTTTTGAACTTTTGATGTTTAGCACAATTTTCAAGCAGTAAACCAGATCAAAGATAATAAAGTTTTACTGAAAACTAGGAACTTATTTTAAATGAAAATATTGTACACAACACAACTTTAACTTGAAATAAATGAAGACACAAAGGTCTTAATTTAGAATTGGACATACGTCAATATTTGTGGCACGGATATATGCATTTCTGTACTGCGCATGCATGCCATAAAATATTGGTATCTAGAATTTTGCGTATCTTAAACTTGTGATTACTGAAAGCCTTGTGTAAAATATGTGTTGCTGATGATGATGAGCTAATAGCAGTTAATTTATTAGCGTTGCAAAAATATTATATTAGTTGTGGGCTTTTAATCAGAGTACTTATTGTCATTTGCATTTGTACTACTGCAGGAAAGATTTTCATTGGATTTTTAGATCAGTAAATGACGAATGTGGGGTGTTTGTATTTCATTATATTTAAGATGTAAAAAGGGATTTTTGCATTTATAATAACATTTTATTTCACTCCTCTTAGTATATTAATATCTAACTAGAGGTTTAAGCCTCATACCCACTGGTATTAAATTATATGTATATATTAGGGTTATAAATGCTTGTACAATGCATGTAAATGGCTCTGCCAATGAAACCCATTGTTTCCAATGTTAGGATTCCCACTTGCATCTCACTTGCTTTCAGATATGTTACATTAACATTACAGGACGATTTTCCAAAGGCTTCTTGCACCACTTACATTAAATGCATTGAGGTCAATGGAACCTCCAATGATATCTCAAATACTAATAAAACCACTTTTTCAAGCATTTCTGTTTGACATGTGGTTTCATTGGCATTTCAACTTGTGAATTTAATTGCAAATCAAACGCCAGTGGGAACCTGACCCTAATCAGTGATTTGGTGGACAATAATAGATATAGTGACACCAATAATAGATACAGTGACATCTGCAGGTTATAAAAACTTAACCAAAAATAAAATGCATCATAACAAATGATAGGATCTAGGTACCAAAGTAAATATGGAGGAAAGTGTGCCATATTTTTCGCTCTTTCCTGTTGCTTTGTGTGGCTGTGCTAGGGGGCACATGTATGGTAAGTGAGTTCTCTCCCCTCCTTAGTTCTCCAAAATCCTCCATCACCTTTGAGTGTGCGGAGATCACCTCAGCTTTGTATTTAGCAGAACTGCATGGCATATAATAACTAAATACTACATATGGTGCCATTTTGCTCAAAACTAGATAAAGCCCTATATATGTGACAACCAAGGATGCCAAATCTATATTTAAGAATCCAAACAAACAACAAAGCTTTTTACAAAGGATTGAGACAAATAAAAATCCAAACAGTAATGTACACATTAATAGGGGACTTCTGTGCCTTGTGCATCAAAAACTTAGGAAAATTGGGTTTGGTTCGTTGAAATTTTGACTACATCCAAAGGTTGCTAAAAACCAACAGAATTCTGAATTTGGTGCATGTCTAACACAAACGAAATATTTCTCTAAGGAAAAGCACATTTACATTCAATTTAATATAACCGTACACATCAAATCAATAAACTGTATGGAAGATAGTAACTCTCAAAGCTTGGATCTTGAAGGTGGATAGTAATAAACATCATGCCAAACATGAACCACAAAAAGGTAACACCCTAGCATGAATACTCTTGTGACGTCACAAGCCTTCTTTGTGCTATTGCACCCAGATTTATGAGGAAGCACGTGGATTTGTGGACAAAGATGCAAGGGTGCAAAAGTCAGTGGATTTACAAGTGTTTTCCCTGCTTTAAGCCTTCTGATCCCCACAAAAGGACTTGATTTTTCTAGGACCTCAGAGGAGACAGAGAGCATGCCTTGTCCTATACTGGGATGCATTTTGCAAATTCTAGTTGCACTTTTGCGGAAACGTGCATTTTTGGGCACACTTCAACTTTGTAAATGACCATTGTTGTCATGTACAGTGCTACCTCTTTATATCTTCATCTAAAAACACAGCCAAAAACTGACATCATAGTGAGGGCAGTTTCATAAGGCAGGTGATATATAGTGAGATTGTGGTAAGTGAGGGTGGTGTTATAAAGGGGTGGGAAGGAAGGAGTAAAAGAGGGAGCACTATAATATCTTACATGTTAATACATACGTTGTTGTGTTTTCTGTATGAATCAAGTACATTTAGATGAATAGGCGTTTTGATATTTCAATCTTATTTTCAGTTAAAACTCAGTTATGTTTTTAAACTTTTATTTTACCTGTGACATGCTTTTAGACAATGAAAAGCTATATTTTTCTGCTTTTAAGTAACGTTGAAAAGATAACAAGTGTACAATATCAATGTCCTATGCATTGGCTATTTTGTAATCTATGTTTATTGACCCTAACAGGATATCTACAAATATCATCTCATTATTACAAATGGAAATTGTTAAAATTGTTTTATTTTCTGAATAAAATGAAAAATTGCAACATTTTTGGCGCATTATAACTACTATTTCAGAATTAAGACATATTTCTGGACTGAGCGTTCACACCTATCTGCTTTTAAAGTGCTTTACATGACATAATAAACACATAGGGGTAAATGTATCAAGCTGAGAGTTTCCAGCGTGTTTGAAAAACAAATCAGATTCTAGCTATCATTTATTTAGTACATTCTACAAAATAATAGCTAGAATATGGTTGCTATAGGCAACATCTCCACTTTTCAAACCCGCCAGAAAACTCTCAGCTTGATACATTTACCCCATAAAAACAACATTAAAAATAATACAAATGCTGAGTATCAATATGTTATAACACAGCAAACTATATTTCTCAGGCAATATTACACAGTACCAGCATAATATACTGTAATGTTAAAGCAGCAATTCCACATAGGGTTTTTTTCCCTTTGAATTGCAAGATAAGTACATTTTAGGCATGCATCTGTAATTTTCTTAGCTGTCCTTCTACAAATCATTATTTCCTTTTTAAAATCTCTTTAGAGGTTATAAAACATGGCTGCCAGTTACACAGACACATCGGTATATTTACTAAACTGCAGGTTTGAAAAAGTGGAGATGTTGCCTATAGCAACCAGATTCTAGTTATCATTTTATTAGTATATTCTACAAAATGACGGCTTGAGTCTGAGTGGTTGCTGTAGGCAACATCTCCTCTTTTTCAAATCTGCAGTTTAGTAAATATACCCCACAAATTCACAGCTCTCAGCATGTTATATGAAGGCAAAAGGGGGAAGAAGAAGAAGGGGAGCATTTTACAGTACACAGAGCAGAGGGTTGTTCCAAAGCCCATTACATCATGTGCCATGTGACTGTGGCTGCCATGGTATTCCAGAATCATAAACCAGTAACTGCCTCAAGAAAGAAATCATGGAAAAATGGTAAATACCAACATTCCTCTTGCAGCTATCCAGAGTGATTTAACTTTAAAAAAAAACCAAAAAAACACATTTTTATTCATGGGATTGCTGCATTAAAGTGCAGCCCATGAAATAAATGTTCAAAATGCACAACAAAAAGGGCCTAATACACATTAGTTTTCGTGTGTTTTTACCCATTTTCCCAATGCATGTCTGAATGAGACCTACATCTGCTTGCTCATTTATTTGAATTGTTATTTTTCCCATGTCAATGAACTTTAGCTCTTTGGACTGATATTACAAGTAATCTACTGCAGATTCCAGTAACACTAATTTTGTTCACTGCAAGTGGTATCCCTGACATGAGAAGCAAAATCTGAGACATCAAAGGCAAAAGAGGTCCATCTCCCTCAAACATGAACAAAACAAAGATACAAAGCTCGCCTTTAATGCAAAGAATGTGTAGAGATATAATGTAGCCATTTTAATTACCTTGTTTCTGCTCTAGGGCTGTAGTGAATTTCAGGCTTATGTAGTAGTGAATGGAGTTCATAGATCTTGTGAAACAATGTGTCGAATATGATGTATATTAGGCTTCAATGCATTACTTTTAAAGTAAACAACTTTTAAGGAATATCATATGTGATGCATATCGTGTGCCTTACATAATAATTGAATTAAGAGTTTAATAACTGACAACCCCATAAAACACACAAACAATCATGTTATACATATTCTAAGCTTGCAAGATATAGATACTGGGTATATAGCGTTAAGCTACAAAATTGAAAAAATGTGGGAGAAATGTAAATAAACCGTAATGTATTTTTTAGTTAATATGGATGCCTGTGCTAGACAGCAATTCAAAAGTTGTTTACTTTATCTGTTTGGAAATCTGAATGATAAAGAGTTTTTTTTAAATTTCAGAGGTAAAAATCAATTTTTAAATTGTCTTCATTTGGTAATAAAGCTAAAACAGCTGTTTCTGATAGACAGTAAAAGATACCATAAGGAACAGTGATGAAAGGACCATGTCTACAATGTGTTTGTTCCTCAGGGCGTATCTAGTAAGAAGACTCGGATTTGTGCACTTTTGAATATTGGTATGACACGGTCAAATCCATTTAATGAGAATCATAAGTGCTCAGGACCTTCCCAACAAAAACATTCTCCAAACCAAGACTACAAACAATCAGGGCCAGGGCCGCTAGGCTGCAACATCACAGGCGCGCACCACACTCTTAGCCAATCACTGATAGGGAGGAGCAGTAGACAGCAGCATTACTACAAAAGCAGGGCAGAGGATGTACTTAAATTAATATAAATTATTAAACACACTTCCTCTTCAGAAGGGGTGTGCCGTTGCAGAAGGGGCTTGTGTTTAAATTAAATCCCTGGGGCTTGAATTTAGCAGCCCTCATCCCCGTAGGACATAATGGGGCTTATTTAGAGTTATATAGAAACATATTTGTAATGCAGGCCTTTTTTTTTTTTTTGCTTAAGATACCATACTTCACATGGAATCAAAAATGTGTATATATATATATATATATATATATATTTATATATATGTCTGTATCTGGATTTTTGTGTATCAATGACTTACATCCCCTTAAGAGGCTGAAGAGGCTGAATGGAGGCGGGCTACATTAAACTGAGTATAGTAGGTGTAATTGCAACACAATTAGACATGGAGTCATCACCTGATGCGCCTTTTGATAGACATACCTCATACTGGAGGGCTTGTACAACAACATGCAATGATCATGACGACAATCAGCAGCACTATCCAGCTGCTTCTGATTGGCTGATTGTGTATTAACCCAGCTGGTAGTAAGTAAATCATTAACATAATATCAAGCTGTGGCCATCTATCGCATTACTTACTTGACATTTCTATTTGGACTACTGCAGGAAAGAATATTTACATTTGATTTAACTCCTTCAGTGCTAAGGACAAGTGGGACTTATCCTCTACATACAGTCCCACTCCTCTTTAGCACTAAGGGTGTCAAAAGTGACAAAATAACACTCTCTGGTCTCCCCACTGATATTTCTCATCTCCACCAGTATTCTTGTCGGTGGAAGCCGGATGAAGAGTCTACAGAAAAAAATCTAAAGAGCCAGGTGATGAGGAGGGCACTAAAAGTGCACAGGTCTCCCCATCCTGGCCTCTTAAGACTCAGGGACATCCTAGTTTGAAAGAGGGGAGTCCCCTCTGTATACAAAAATAGCATAGTACAGACCCAAAGATGACAGCGCAACTTAATATGGTCATAATTTAATTCTAATACAATCTATAAAGCACACTGGATGCTATGATACTAGATCCCCCAGCACAACATGGACAATTAGAATGTATATGCACCTCACACGACATGATTAAAATACAAGTTGTATACAAATATAGGAAATTACGCCTACATGGTATAATATATTGACATGATCATAATACAATTCTACTACACTGTATGCAGATATAGGACCCTATATATATATATATAGATATCTATCTATCTATCTATCTATCTATATATATATATATATATATATATCATCACGACTTGATCAATGGACATGCCAATAATAATATGATATTATAGTCTACACTCAGTGGCCTCTTTATTAGGTACATCTTTCTTGTACTGGGTAGGACATGGTGCTGTAAATATTCCTTAAGAGATTCTAGTCCACGTTGCCAAGATAATGACACGCTTTTGCTGCAGATCTGACGGCTGCACATTTACGCTGCAAATTTCCCACCACATCCTGTCACGAGCCGCGGCGGTACTCACAGCTGCCGCGGCTCGCTTACTGTGCTCCCCAGAGTCCCGGCCGTCACCATGACGACCGGGATGTCACTTCCACCCAACTCCTGCTTCTGCAGCACGGCTTCCCGGCAGTATAGGAAGCCGGGCGCGCATTATGTAATCATTAGATTCAGCCTGTGGGCTGAATTAGCAGGCATTAGCCTGGAAGTATGCATGTTAGGGCCAAGCCCTGATTGGTTTTCTTTATGGCAGGCAATTAGCCTGCAAGTGTGCACAATCCAGGGCAAGCCCTGATTGGTCCATCTGTGTACTTAAGGCAGTGAGGTCTGCTACCTCATTGCCGGTTATAGCTTCTGTTACCAGTATGCTGACCTGCTCTGCTCCTTGCTCCTGTCCATGGATATTCTGTTGGATTGCCCGTGTATGACCCCTTGCCTGGATTTGGACCCTGCCTGTGTTTCTTGTGACCCCGACCTCTGGCGTGTTTACCAACCTTCCTGTTTGCTCGTGACCCTTGATCTCGGCTTGTTAATTGGATTTGCTGTCTGCTGCCGGCCCTTGACCTCTGCTTGGTCCTCACTCTGTTTGCCTGGGTTCTCCCCAGCCGGTACACACTTCACGACCCTCTGTCAGTCTGCAGCCAAGTCTGTCCCCACCACCAGGGGCTCCAGTGAACACCTGACTGGCGAAGTAGACTCCGGGTTGTGCTGTATCGGCTAGAGGGGTTCCTAACACATCCTAAAGGTGTTCTATTAGATTGAGATCTGGTGACTGTGGAGGCCATTGGAGTTCTCTGAACTTACTCATGTTTGTGGAACCAGCTTGAGATGACATATGCTTTGTGATATGGCGTGTTATCCTGCTGGAAGTAGCCAATAGAAGATGGGAAGACTGTGGCCCTAAAGGGATGCTCAAGAGGAGTAACAATACCCTTGTAGGCTGTGGCATTTAAACAATGCTCAATTGTTATTAAGGGGCCTAAAGTGTGCCAAGAAAACTCTCCCCACACTACTATACAGCCACCACCACCGGCCTGCACCACTGACACAAGGCAGGATGGACCCAAGGGTTTATGTTCTTCATGCCAAATTCTGACACTACCATCTACATGATGCAGTTGAGATTTGCCGAGACAGTTCCAATCTTCACCTGTCCAGTTTCGTTGAACCTACCTGTGCCCCCTGTAGCCTTAGTTTCCTGTTTTTAGCTGACAGGAATGTTGCTGTAGCCTATCCACTTCAAGATTCAACTTGTTGCGTGTTCCAAGATGCTCTTCTGTATACCACTGTTGTTATTGTACATGGTTATTTCAGTTACTGTTGCCTTCTTCTCATCTTGAACCAGTCTGTCCATTCTACGCTGACATTTCTCATTGCCAATGTGTGTTCATCAACACAGAACTGCCATTCACTGGATCTTTTTTGTTTTGCACACCATTCTCTGTAAAAGTTTGTGCAGGAAAATCCCAGGAGATCACAGTTTCTGAGATACTCAAAGCGCCCAGTCTGGCAACAACAATCATTTCCCATTCAAAATCATTTAGATCATATTTCTTCCCCATTCTGGTGTTTGGTCTAAACAACAACTGAACCTCTTGACCATGTCTACATGCTTATATGCATTGAGTTGCTGCACATTATTGTCCGATTAGATATTTGCATTAACTAGCAAGTGTACAGGTATACCTAAGTGACTACTGAGTGTATAAGACATAGGACACCGCACCCTCTAAAATGACCTGACAACTGGACGTGATTTTAATTGAACATTGTACTTTAAATGATATAAGAGTTTTTGAGGACTCATTTTAATCAGACTATGACTCACATTAATTATACCTTAGCACTGATCAACGAAAGGCTAAAAATTGTTGACATTGCAATGGATAACACAAGTAAATTCTCCATGGAAAGAATACTATTTTTGCAAACTATTTTTTAAAGTGGTGCAGGGGTAGGAACCCATGGTGAACTAGACACCTTATACTCATGCAGGATAATAGTGCAAGGTGGGTGCACTCTGATTACACATGGCACAAAGGTTTACACTACTCCCTCTGTATTACTCAATATTTCCTAATGCCCTAAAGAGGAGTGTGTTCTAGCATCTCCAATATATTCCAAACCTCTACCTTATACATCTTTCACAGTCAGTATCACTATGGTCTATTTCGGCGGTTCCCAAACTGTGCGCCGCGGCTCCCAGGGGTGCCGTGGCGCTGTCACTGGGGTGCCGCGGGCCAGACATAAAAAACAGAAAGAACACAGAAACTTACCAATCCGCGCAGCGCCGGGACCCAGCAGCCTCCTCTCTCCCGCAGCTGTCACTGAATATCGTCGTCAGTAACAAGCTGCTGCGGGAGAGAGGAGGCTGCTGGGTCCTGGCGCCTGGCGGATTGGTAAGTTTTTGTGTTTTTTCTGTGTTTTATGGCTGGCGCGGGGCAGAGAAGGGGGGACAGAGAGCAGAGAATGGCGACAGCGGGCAGAGAAGGGGGGACAGAGAGCAGAGAATGGTGACAGCGGGCAGAGAAGGGGGAACAGCGGGCAGAGAAGGGGGGGCAGAGAGCAGAGGATGGGGACCGCGGGGCAGAGAAGGGGGGACAGAGAGCAGAGGATGGTGACAGCGGGACAGAGAAGGGGGGACAGAGAGCAGAGGATGGTGACAGCGGGACAGAGAAGGGGGGACAGAGAGCAGAGGATGGTGACAGCGGGCAGAGAAGGGGGGACAGAGAGCAGAGGATGGGGACGGCGGGGCAGAGAAGGGGGGACAGAGAGCAGAGGATGGTGACAGCGGGACAGAGAAGGGGGGACAGAGAGCAGAGGATGGTGACAGCGGGCAGAGAAGGGGGGACAGAGAGCAGAGGATGGTGACAGCGGGGCAGAGAAGGGGGGACAGAGAGCAGAGGATGGTGACAGCGGGCAGAGAAGGGGGGACAGAGAGCAGAGGATGGTGACAGCGGGCAGAGAAGGGGGGACAGAGAGCAGAGGATGGTGACAGCGGGCAGAGAAGGGGGGACAGAGAGCAGAGGATGGGGACAGCGGGGCAGAGAAGGGGGGACAGAGGAGGGGCACAGCGTGTGAGGGGCAGTGGAGGGGGACACAGCGTGAGAGGGGCAGTGGAGGGGGACACAGCGTGAGAGGGGCAGTGGAGGGGGACACAGCGTGAGAGGGGCAGTGGAGGGGGACACAGCGTGAGAGGGGCAGTAGAGGGGGACACAGCGTGTGAGGGGCAGTGGAGGGGGACACAGCGTGAGAGGGGCAGTGGAGGGGGACACAGCGTGAGAGGGGCAGTGGAGGGGGACACAGCGTGAGAGGGGCAGTGGAGGGGGACACAGCGTGAGAGGGGCAGTGGAGGGGGACACAGAGTGAGAGAGGGCAGTGGAGGGGGACACAGCGTGAGAGGGGCAGTGGAGGGGGACACAGCGTGAGAGGGGCAGTGGAGGGGGACACAGCGTGAGAGGGGCAGTGGAGGGGGACAGCGTGACAGAGGACAGAGGAGGGGGGGCAGCGTGAGAGAGGGCAGAGGAGGGGGGACAGCGTGACAGAGAGCAAAGGAGGGGGCAGTGTGTCTGGATGCAGAGGGGGCAGAGTGCCTGAGGGCAGAGTGTCTGGATGCAGAGCGGGCATTTTTGCATACAACTAAATAAGTATTTCTGTCCTGACCTAAATACTTATTACAATTTTTTGACCCAACTACTTCTAAAACAGGACTGCTCAATAATTATTTTGGAAAGACTCTAAGGGTGCCGCGAACTGCAAAAGTTTGGGAACCACTGGTCTATTTAGAAGTGAAGAGTGCCAGCATCACACAGATTATAATTATCTCCATATCAATATCATGATTTATGTCTCTGGTATAACCCCCTTCTGTGTCAGGCGCCGTCCCACTGTCTATTTCCCGGGATGGCCGACCGTTTCTCTGCCCAGTGCGTCTGGTTGCCAGGCAACCAGAGGTAGAAGTTCCGGCCGACCAGCGCCGTCATCTGCACATGTGCGTCCCATTGCTAGGCAACGGACACTACTCAATAGTCTCGGCGGCAGCTGAGAACAGCGCTGCCGCCCACTACCTTCCTATTGGCTCCTCAAACTTTATAAGGCACTTCCTGTGCACACACCTGTGCCAGAGTATCAGGTCTAACCTGCCTCCAGCGTTTCCTGTGTTCCAGTTCCTATGCCTTGTTCCTGATTTCTCTTGTTTGCCAGTGACCCTTCTGACCCGGACCGTTTGACCACCCCTTTTGGATCTCCCTTTTGTACCTTGCCTCCAGAACGTTACCGATTCGGCTTGTCTCACCATCCCTCCGGATATTCCTTGTGTACCTCTACTTACCAGAACGTTACCGACCTGGCCAGTCTTACTTACCTTCTCTTGTATCTCGCTATTCGACTCGTGGAAGGACCACGACCTGCGTGTTCCTGCAGCGGAGTCCTTACCTTCTTGCGGGGGTCCCTGGTGAATACGTTAGATTCCGCGCCTTCCTCTGAGTAGTGCCAATAATAGCAGGTACACTATATAGTCGTGACATTCTGCAGGTTTGGACACATGTATACAATGTTTCAAACACTTTCTAAAAACTCACCTGACTATTAAAACCTAGAAGTCCACTGCCAACCCACCCCCCAGACCAATCTCCCTCACCACTCGTCACTGTCAGTGTAACCCCCTCGAGTCTCAACTCCAACCCCTCCCCAATAGAATGTAAGCCCCCATGAGGAGGGGCCTCCTTCTCCCTCCACCTTTCCCTAGTTTCCTATCCCAATTTATCCTCCAGGCATTTTTG
Source organism: Mixophyes fleayi (assembly GCF_038048845.1). Lineage (NCBI taxonomy): Eukaryota > Metazoa > Chordata > Amphibia > Anura > Limnodynastidae > Mixophyes > Mixophyes fleayi. The sequence goes on from NC_134407.1 coordinate 18,924,968, forward strand.
CTTTCTACCCTGTGTTTACTATTCCTTACTTGTACTGTTATTCCCTGTACTGTCCATTGTTTGTACTGTGTTCGGCGCTGCGGAAACCTTGTGGCGCCTTATAAATAAATAATAATAATAATAATAATAATAATAATAATACTATTTTATGCCTCCGTACACTGCTACCTTGTAAATTGCCTATTGTAATGCTAATGGTGTTATATTACCCTCAGTATATTTTTATCACTTATGTAATGCTACCCGTGTTGTTATGTTTACTCTTGTTGACTACCACTCTGTTCAGTGCTGCTGTATTTTGTGTATCCCTATAAATAAACATTAATCATAATAATAAAAGAGAAAAAGGGAGTTCTCCAAACTCTGCTGATGTGTACAGTAGTATTGGCCAGGTAGACCCTACACCTAGCCACAGAACCCTATAGGAACACTGTAGTATACATGCATGCATGACTTAAACACTGAATGCTTGTTGTTGTGTTTGCACTGTGATCGGGTGTCAAAAGTTTAAAAAGCGAACAAAAATCAATGACATAGAGGGTAGTATGTTCAAAATTAATCAGATGCATTGTAGACTCCCTCTCTTAAAACCTATTTTTGATGATCATAGTGAATAATCAGCATTTGGGGCCTGGTTCATGTTTGAATCCAACCTGTGAGCATGGAACTTGAGGGCAGTTTCACATTCAAATCCAAGCAGATCCCTAGATACATTTCAATGTGAATCTGAGTGTAAGTACGCTCTGCCTAAACATTACTTGCCATGTGTGGACAGAAAGAACAGACTGCACTATACACACATGTGTCTGTGCAATATAAAGTCCCATCTGAGCGCATGCAAAAAAAAAATCTATAAAATAACTTAACTCATAATACTATAATTTTTAATATTAATTATTTGTTTTAAAATATTTTTTTATCATGTCAAATACAGAAATCAAGATTTTCTTAATGCATATTGTACATACAATGCGCTTTTACATTCTCTATTGCTTGCATACACATGTTCTGTGCACATACATGTATTTTTTAGCACAAAGATGATGACGTGCAATTCATCACTATCAGTCAGCACTTACACCTGCCCTGTAGCTGGTGCAAATGATATGACAAAAAACATGTACTTTAGGCAAACCCAGGACTGAATCATCCGCATCTGCATAGTTACCTCCTAGGCACGTCCTTACAGGTCGTAGGCAGTCATTTGTGTTCATACATGGATTGCATTCATTGGTGCAAGGTCCGTTTCTGAACATGTACAGAATTATACAGCACGCAAATGGAATTAAGTCCGAAGATGAACCAGGACATTTGGTGTTTATTTCAGGGGTGTAAAACCCTTTAATCTAGGAACACAGTCAATTGTTGTCGTTATTATTATTGTTATTATCATCATTATTTTTATTATCATCGTCATATCCAAAATTATTCCTCAACTGGGTTAGCCAGCCAAACATCATTTTATGTAGTTCTGTGCATATTAATTAAACCATTTATGTTTACCTACTTCAAGGGATGAGCTAACCTTTAATCTACTATCTGCAAGTGGTCTGACTGTAAAGGAGAATGTAGTTACTATAGAGCCGTGCCCGCATAGTTACCTGATATATAATTAGAGTTAACTCGCGGGATGTCCCAGGACGCTGAAAAACATTTGAAGACTGGCACCAGGAAGGTATAAACTTTATTTTGTGGTTTGAGAACCCTTTTAAACAGAAATTGTACATGTACTATATTTTTTTTTTAGAAATGTTCTGAATTGAAGGCTGGCAGCACATTCATCTCATGTACTATAATATTGCACAAAAGGTTTGAAAGCTCAGGAGGAATGTTATTAAAAAAGGGATCATTGCCAGTATTCCTATTTCCAGGCACACTTTGCTGATGTGTAAGTGGATATCATATGCAGCACACACTACTTAGCAAAAGGCAACACACAATATAAAAGTGGGAATAGAAACTCCTAGCTGGACAGTTATCAGCTACAAAATGCTGGTATAAACTTCTGTATGAAGCTCACGATACAGCATTAAAATGTAAAAATGCTTGAGATAAACATAGATTATCCTAAAATTGAATTAAAGGTTAAAAATAACAAGAAAAAAATTAGAAGAAATATTTATATTTCTATCATCCACAGATCATCTGCAGCTGTAAATTATTATTTCTCCTAAAAAAAAATCTAAAATCAGGTCTGGTCAAATAGTGGTCAAAAGGTTGTGCTCTGGCAAGTGAAGCAGACTCTAATTTTCTGTGCCACTTACAGGCTTGCATGCTGCACCAGGTCCAAAATCAGACTGTCAGTGATGGACCTCTCTGAAGCACAAGGGCGGATCTAGAAAATAGTTCTACCCAGGGCAATTTAGGGGGGAGGACAATTTAGGCCCGCCCCCTTTTTGACATCTAAGGCAGCACACTGTCCCTGCCTGTCACTGCCGAATGGACCTGCACATAGTGTGCAGCCGTCGGCAGCAAGCCCCTTCTCCTGGATCCACCACTGCTTGAGCGCAAAAGCCAGGAACTATGAGAATCGGATCATTGAACCATTAAAATTGTTTCCTGGCCTTTAGAGTTCCAAAGCGTCAGAGAAAACTGTTTAATTACTGTGCCAAAAAGGAGCACACCCACAACTAATTCTCTGTGTGTCTGATGCCACCCAGGAACAGGTTCTTCCCTGAAAAAAAAACAACAGTATGCTTGAAAGGAAATATTGTTTAAAGGTTGAAAGTCGTTCCAAAGTGTCGATTGTCGGCTCATTTGGTCGGTCGTACTGTGTAATATTTTCTGATCAATCACTGACTGGTCATGTAGTGTGTATGCACTCATGCTCACGATCTCCATAGAGTTTACAGAGTCGGGCTCTTTTCAGTCAATGCTGGCGATGAATGTCCCGGTGAATAAATATAGAGAGTGCTGTAGAAGGAAAAATTAATTTGTTCATTCTGAGATAGAATGTTTTGTTTCAGAGTCACAGAAGCTAACGAAATTCGTTAGGATATGTGGATAACTATAACAAGGTGTTTTAAATAATCAGTGTGACAATATGACAAGGATGAATGAATGAATATTGTGCTGTCATTCTCTGAAGACTAGAGGACCAGATGAAGGATCAGATGAAGAGCACAGATCTGAAGGTAAATCGTGTCAGTGTGTATACATGAATCGCCAGACTGATCGGACCTTCAATCGTAGGTACAATCGTTTGAGATAGCAAGTTGGTCGGAAAATTCTTCAGTGTGTACCTAGCCTTAGGTACCATGAGGGTATGTTTACTGATGCAAGCACAGAAAGGAAAACAGAGCCTTCATGTGGAGGTGATCTTGGAGCAAGAGGACTGCCCTAGAGCATTGTATTCTTTTATGTGCTTGCCTCAATAAACATACCTCACAGTGATGAATCACCAACTAGTAACTCTCTGCAGTATTTGAACAATGTCTGCATGCAATACTGTCTAAAACCACAGTTCCCCATTAATAAGAAACCCTGATAATATTATGATTGGGGTTTGCCGTTAACTTTTATTTAACATTTCTGGCTTCAGCATTATAGACTTGTGGCTGAGAGCTCTACAGCATTGTTTCTTAATGCTGCCACCATGGCTGCATATGGCCACAAGGAGGTTTTACTCTGCACTCACTGGAACTTTCAGGATAATTGTGAGGTCACAACAAAACCTCTGGGGACTGTATTGAAGAACCACTATAAATTATATAGTATCCAGCACTGTGACTGATAGGAATACTGTCTGCCTCTTTATATTCTCAAATTACCAGTACGCTGTTGGGGATTAAGATGGCAGAAGTAGACAGCATTCCTAACAACACTCAGCTTTTTTGACATTGGGTTCAACATTACACTGCTAACTGGCCTGGTAATCTCCAGATTTCATGAAGCCATGCACATACTTTCAAGGCACCCAGTGCAAGATGCAACCCCTCCTTGGTTGACTGTTGGGAAGGTGTTCTATTCTTTTAAAGCTTAGTTTCGGTTTCTGTAAACATAGGGATGATGTGATTTACAAAAAGCTTTAATCTTCCCAGGTTAGTCCGACCTTGTGCTGGTGGCAAATTCCAGTTGGGCTATCTTATGTCTCTCTTTCTCCACAGTGGGGCTCTCCTGGGCCTCTTACCATATAACTCCCTTTCATTGAGTTGACAATGGATGGTGCAAGTTGAAACTGTCGTACCTTGTGTCCGAAGGTTTGGTTGAATCTATTTGGCAGTCGATTGAGTTGCTTTCTTCACCACTTGAACAATCCTGGTTTGCAATCTTCGATCAAGTTTGCTCTTGCACCCATATTCATCCTACCAACATTATGTATGGTGGAAATGTAAGCATCAAGGTCTCTGGAGATTGATTTGTTGCCTTAGGATTGTCCTTGGTTGGCAACAATCCTCTGTTTGACCTCAGACAATTCTTTGGCTATCTTTCTTTTCTCCATCCTTTTGCAGTACAAAAAAGCGACACATAACCGGAGAATAAGTAATTTTATCTATTCAAGCTCACTTAGGGCCTCATTGACAGTTGGATGCAAAGTCCATTTCAGGCGCATTGTGCACATTTCCACTGATGTGCATGCGCAGTAAGCATCAGTTCTGTCTGCTTTTCAGACGCAGTGTACACTTGCGCCTCAGTACGAGGGAAAGGGTGGAACACGGAGTTATGTAGGCGTGACCATGAATAATTTAGATACTATGGACTTCTACCCGCAAAAACAACCCTAGACGGATCAAGATGCAGACGGAACACACGTGAAATAAGACTGAAAAAGTGCGGCAGGAAATAGGTGGAGCAAGTAGTTAGCTAGCTGCTGGAACTGGTCGCAACTCAGTAGGGTATTATGAGTGGCATGCAATTGCGGTTGCATGCCACTCGCAATACCCTACAAAGCTGCGGCACACTCCCACTCGTGCTCTTGCATGTACGTCTTAGACGCACATTGCGTCCGACTCTAAATGAGGCCCTTAAGGTGCAATTTTTATATTGCATTCATGTGCTGCTCACCAAAGGTGAGTTTGATTCACCTGTTTGAATATAAATATTTCTAACTACTGCTAAAAGGTGGCAATCATTTTGTCCAGTCCAGCTACAACTTTTTTTCTGCTTTTCAAGTTTTATTCCACTGCAAACAAAGAAATACATATGTGGATACCAAAATATTTTTTGATTTCAACAAATTTCTAGAAGAAAGGTGCATTATTGGTCATATGTTCCTTAGAACTGCAAGCAGTCAAATAGGCTTTTAAACAGTTTTGCCATTGGTGAGAGAATGCTCTACAGCCTGTCATGTTATATACTGATCATACAAACTTAGTGTATATTGAATCAGCTAAAAAATTGAATTCCAGGCCACATAGGTGGCCTTTGTTTTCTTGAAAATTAAGTTTAAAATCACTATAGACAAGGAACTAAAAATATCAAACCTGGTGCTCTGGTTCATATGTTTTTTGCATGAAAAAGAAGATTAATCTGATATCCTTCCTGCTGATAAAATAATTGCAGCTCTGAGTCCAGATCTATCAAATTAAATTCTACAAGCTCAAACAGAGACTCCATGTGACAAACCGTCTAAATGAATGTATGTTACAGCTATTCTCCATTCATCAATCTTAAAAGAAATACATGAGTCAAATCTGGCTGGCCACCCAAGTTTTCATAGACTGTATAGTAACCTTCTACAATAGTTACAAGAAGCAATATAAAGGGTCACATGAGGCTTGGGATCTAAGCGCTTGACATAATTTTGCTGCGCTCCATTTGGTTTGCCTCAACACTTGCCCATCCCTAAAGTAACATGAGAGTTATTGTCAATTTATCCGTATGCAAAGTATTCACCATTTGGGCCATTGTAGAACACTTCAGTAAAATGTTTCACTTTGCTGCTTTATCTCACTTACCTTCTGCCAAACATTTACCCATGATATTTGTAGACCAGGGGCCTGATTTATAGAAGAATGCAATTTTGTGGAATAATTCTTCAAAATTGCGTTCTGAGGATTCTGAGGTGAACGTATCTTATGAAAGATGCAATACAAAAAAAAAACATCAGCTCCTGGACTGGTTACCACTAATGCAGGAGACAAATACCAATGCCAGACCAAAAGGACTAATCAATCCCAGGAACAATTTTTACCATGTTCTATATCTATATACAGCTATAGAAATTTTATTGGGGCTAACACCTATAGCATCTGCAGAATTCACTCATGATAATTCCTCCAATGTCTCATTATTATTTTTATTTTTTTTATTATTATTATCATAGATATGAAGGCACCACAGTGCTCCGTAGCACCGTACAGTAGGGAAAACAGTACATACATATAACAGGGACATACAATGCAGACAAAATAAATGCAGAGATGAAAACAAAGGGTATGAAGGACCCTGCTCATGAGAAAGCTTACATTCTAAGTGGAAGAGATCACAGCTGAAACAAGAGGAGCGAGTTTGGCTTAGAGTTGAGATTGGGGCAGTTGTAAGAGTGTATTAGTGTGAACAGTATCATCAGGGAAAGGGTAAGTTTTAAAAAGAGATTTAGATTTGTAGGCTGTGGGAAAGCCTGATTGGGCGTAGCAGGGAATTCCATAAGTGGGAAGCAGCATGTGAGTGAGAGGTGGTTATCAGAGATGAGACAAGTTGCAGGTCAGAGAGGAGGGAGGAAGGGAGGGAGTTTATATTGTAGATATGGGTGAGTAATTTGAAATGGATTTTGGAGGATACAGGGAGTCAGTGTAGGCATTTGCAAAGTGGTGCAGCAGATGTGGAGCGGTGAGAGAGGAATATCAGTCTTACAGCAGCATTTAGGATGGACTGAAGTGTGGATATATGGATGTCGGGAATGCTAGATAGCAGGTTGCAGTAGTCAATATGGGAGATGATGAGAGAATGAATAAGAGTTTTGGTAGCATGCCAAGTAAGAAAAAGGTATATGCTGGCAATGTTTTTAAGATGGAATTGACAGGACTGGAAGAGAGTCTGGATGTGAGGAATAAAGCATAGAGCTTAATAAAGTGTGACACCAAGGCAGCAGGCTTGGGAGACTGAGGAAACAGTGATTTTATTAATAGTGAGGGAGATTTAATGGGAGGTGGTCAGGTAGGAGGGAAGATAACAAGCTCTGTTTTGGATATGTTGAGCTTTAGGTAGCATTGGGACATCCATGGGGAGATAGTTGAAAGACAGTGGGTTACAAGAGATACGTAGGGGAGAGGTCAGGGGAAAAGATAAAGATTTCGGTTTCATCAGCATAGAGTTGGTAATGGAGACCGAATGAGCAAATTAATGCCCCAAGAGAAGAGGTGTAGAATGAAAAAAGTTATCTTCTGAAACTTCACTGTATTTTTGTGTGCATGGTACACATCCTAAATATTGTTAATTTTCCTCTTTTTCTTTCTCTCTCTCTCTCTGTCCCATAGTTGGGCACCTCTCAAGAGGTTAAAAATAATTTAATATACACCTCTTCAAAGCAAAAGTTTGCAGATTGTCATGGGAGACAAGAACCTAAGATTCAAGTAGATGGCAGGATTTCCTATAAAAACATTCAAATTCACTTCTTCTATGATAAGTTAGGTCCTAAATTCATAGATCCCTAAATTCTTGAAGCAGTTAATCCTGTTACATATGATCTTGAATTACCCTACACATTCATAATCCCTTCATACTTTTCATACTGTGTCTCTCTCTTAAAGCCTGTAAGGACACTAGTACTCCCTCTACATTTTTGCCACCCGTTACTCTGGTGAATTGTCAACTTGAGTATCATATGGAAAATAATTTACATTTTAGGAAAGTTCATAATAATCTAGAGTATCGAGGCGAGTTCATGGGTGTCTATGAAACATGAACATGTTGTATGCTTAAAATGACATATCTATTAACAAATTTCTAAAAAGCTTAAAGACAAGGATCTTGGGGCCCTCCATAGGGGTTAATGTAAAATACTTACTTGTCTGGCAACTTTTTAGTAGTGTTGATGACTGAGTCTGCTCTCTTTCTAATCTATGCCAAGACTTTATTATTATAATTAAGATTTTATTATGCTGTGAATACCCATATATAATTAAGAAGAATGCAAGCACAAAAATAATTTTGCATAGCCACACCCACAAATATGCAGGGTCACATTTGTTGAGAGATTTTACTTTTTTTCCTTGCACAACTGGTGCCTCATTATTTTTTACCATGCCTCCTGATTTTTTTCAGATCTATCCTAATTACAAAGGAATCCACTCTTTCCTCCATATTTGCCTTCACACCGCTGCTTTGCGGAGCTTTCCATTGGAGGTGTGCTTGGATGAGGAGTTAGGGCAGAGCTTGTTAAAGATATTAGTCATTACCATGTAACAAGTTGTGCTGCTCCTTCCCTTCCTTCCTGCGCTGATATCCTCTACCACCCCTGACGTATAGGAGCAGAACTGTGTTATATGTAATACCTCAGTATTACACATGGAGCTGCTATGCACCATGTGCTCTATGTACATTAGTGCATAAAGCCCTTAATTTCATCCAGTACCATCCATGAAATCAGGGCTGCCAAGAGTAATCTCGGAGTTGCCTTTTCTTAAGTCTCCCCCCTCTCCCCAACGTTGCACTCACAGCCTCATGTGACTGCATGGTCCTCCCTAGGCTATGCTCGCAGCTTTGGCAAATGCCAATCCTGTGCACACAGCTATGGAGGGATAGGGATCTGGCCGCCCAGACCATTGGGGAGATATTGGTCTCCACAGTCACTTTGCCCAGTTTTTTATGTATCGTCACAAGTTAGTGGATAGTCTGCCATTACCAGACCCTCAAGAAATCCAACCCATCTCATGAAATAATAAACAAAAGTTAAGTATTTGTATAAAAGAAAAAAAACTCTAAACAAAAATGAAAAACAAATGAAAATAATAAAAATAAAATAATTTGAACAATCACCAGGGTTCAGGGACAGGCTTTTTTAACTATAAATCCTGCTCTGATTTATTGGTATCATCAGCCTTTAATATGTAAGGGTAAAGGTAGAATCTTTTAAAACTATGGGAATAAGCAAAACATTTTACATTTAGATGTACTTTGCTGGGGCAGCTAGCTATCTAGATGCCTACTCTCCATCCTGGCCCCCATACTGACCTCTGTAGTCTGGGTTTATAACTGACACTCTGAAAATATATAATACCTGGGAATGCACATCACTGGATTAGAGTATTTACATTCATTTAGCAGGTGTGGTCCATGCCCATATAAGGATAACACTAGCAGGGTCACCCGGCGTTGTGCAAGTCCGATTTGTAATATGTAGCAGTTTTTATATAGTAGCAAATTATTTGGTAAATACACCAAAAATGTTATTTAGAAAATAAGATTTGTTGCTTTGCTGCATTGTGTTTTTGCGAGGATTCCTTCCGGCAATTAAACAATTGTTTACAGCCAAAAAATTATGTTTTCGATATTTGTCATTCTGTCACTTTGTCATATTGTCGGTATGTGGTCTAATAGGCTACTTTTTCGATACTAAATAACTATGTAAGATTTGTCAGCTTTACCTTGAGAGCTGTGGAAGATATTCGCCAACAAACAAACAAATGTCTTCTTATATATATATATATATATATATATATATATATATATATATATATATATATAGGGATGTAGTATGTAAATTAGAGATGTTCACTGAACCGTGTTCTGGTTTTGGATCTGGATTAACTTGTGTTTTGGCTTTGGCAAAACTGCCCTTGTGTGTTTTGGTTTTGGATCTGTATTTTTTAGATAATTGCTAAAATATGCTAAAATCACATAAATTTGCTCTTTTTTTTGTTCCTACATTATTATTAACCTCAATAACACTAAATTCAAGTCATTTGCAGTCAATTTGTTACAATATTATTTTCATACACTTTCGGACAAATACTGCAGCAACCTGTCTGGATACTAAGCAATAGAGCAATGACTCAAAACACACGGCAGTTCCTAGCACATCTAAGAAACATCGGCACACAGCAGTGGCAGAAAAGAAAAGTGGCGCAAAATGGAATTGTACTTGGATCATGAAACCAGTTATGGTTCATTTGATCGCTCCACCCGTTTCTTAACTGTGGTAATTCTAGCCCCCCCACCCACCCGGGATGCATGCTTTTCATCAGACCCAAAACAATCCAGGGTGCCAGACAATGTACTAAAAAGAGCCACTGTAATTCCCAGCAAAAATCAAGTTCATCACTGAGGTTCGAATCAGCCCCAATTTCCACAAAATTATAATATAGTTAGGTACCTTTGATGTAAAGTGCAGATTACAAGCACTTGATGAAACAGCAGCACGTCTATTTAGATATCCATGCTTACATTACTTCTGCAAGCAACATTGTTCTTTGTTAATAAAACTGTTGTCTTTATACTGTTCAAAAAAATTAAAAATAATCCTCCACCATTCTTTAAATGTTGATAGTTGATAGTAGGATCAGGTGGATTTTTGCTAAGCACACAATAGTATGTAGCACATGTAGGTAACATTGGCACACAGTGGAAGCTGAAATTTAAAGTGGTGCAAGACGGAATTGTCCTTGGGTTTTAGACCAGACCAGATGTCAAAATTTTGTGCTGAGTCATCTGCATCATCCCTGGGTCTCTTGGGAAAGCTAAGTTTTTCCTAGCAGCAGTTGAGTGAGATACTGAAGGAAGAGACACCGTCATGTCACGTAACACTTGAGCTGTGATCTTGCTCACCAGGAGCTCCTTGCATCTCTTCAGATCTAGGTCAGTTGGAATCAAAGAGAAGACATAGCTCTTAAACCGAGGATCAAGCACAGTCGCCAAAATGTAGTGATCCAATATCAAGATTTTGATAATGTTACTACTGTACTCACAGCTGCACAGACATGCTGGGTGTGCTCTCCACTGGGGCCTATCCCTGGGCCCCAAATTCTAATGGTGTTGCCCCCGGCTCTGATCCGTTGCCCTGCTGCCTCCACTTGCCTTGTATCCAGCTGATCTGACCGCCGGTGATTCTGCCTCCGGCGATTCATCCACTCGAGTCCCCAGCTCCGGCCTAGCTGCGTGGGGTCCATCTCCTGCCTGGCTCTCCTCCAGCAATCCTGTGTCTTCCTCCAGCATTCTTTGGCCCTGAACCACCAATTCCCGAGGACTCCTGTCCATCTGCCCGGCGATTTCTTCTCCCTTCCTGCCTGCCCACAACTGCGTCCTACTTCCAGCTCCATCCCCGGTCTCGGGTGCTAATTGTCTCCACACTGTGGCCTACTTCCAGTCGGGAGGATTCAGCTGCCGCTCAACGACTCACTGCACTTCGCCTCTCACTCCCAGGACTCGGCTGCCCCTCATCGCCTGCTCTCTTCAGACGAGCCTCTGCTGCTCTCCCCTTGGTCTGCAACTCTTCAATTCCCTTTGCAGCTGTGATGGCTGCACCATGCCTGCCTGCCTGCCCTCCTGCCCTGGGAGCCCTGATGTTCTCCCCCTACTGTGACGCCCGCACCTGCTGTCCACCCTCCTCTGATGTGCCTGGTACTTCGACTTTTGTGCCTTCTATTGTGCCTCCTCTGATGACCCTGGCCTCCTGACTCCTACTCACTTTCACCCACCTGGCCCTCCTGTTCCCTGGCCCTACCTTATCTTCAGACTCTACCTTTGGACCCTACCTCATCTCTGGCCCACCTGAACTCTGGACCCCTCGACCACCATCGAAGTACCTGCTCCTGCGACTACCGATGATCTGTCTCAACTCACCTGTTCCTGGGTTCTCCTTCCTCCATGCCTGGTACCGGCTGTCTGTAGCCCTCCATTGCTGCTATTACCCATGTTTCATTTCAATTTACCACAGTTTCTCTTAACCTTTATCTTAATTTTTACTTCACTTTATTTTGTTTTTACCACTGCCTCTCTGTTTTACTCTGTGTTTTACTCCGCTGTTCTACTCTGTTCCATTGCTCTTATCTTCTTATTTACTGTTTTACTTACTTTATACTTATTTACTTAGTTATTTACTATTTTACTATTTACTCTTTTACATATTTACTGTTACATATTTACAATGCCGCCCCGCTCATTTCCTATACCCATCCTCTCCCCTCACCAACCTCATGGGCCCATCTCTCACCCTCCCCCTCGCTCCATCAACCCTGACAACCTCATCCACATCTCACCACTTCCCTCCCTCCTCTTCTCGTGTGCCCTCTGGAACTCCAGGTCCGTCCGTAACAAACTCTCCACCAACCATGACCTCTTTATCTCCAACTTTCTTAACTTTCTCACCGTCACTGAAACCTGGCTCACTTCTTCTGACACCGTCTCACCTGCAGCTCTCTCCTATGGGGGCCTCTCCTTCGCCCACTCCACCAGACCGGATGGGTGTCCGGGTGGCAGAGTGGGCCTCCTCCTATCCCCTAACTGCACTTTTCGGGTCATTACCACTGTAACTTCCCTCTCTTTCTCCTCCTTTGAAGTACACTCCATCTGTCTCTTCTCCCCCATCCACCTCCGAAACTCTGTCATCTACCGTTCCCCCAGCCCCACCTCCCTTTTCCTTGACAAATTCACTACCTGGCTCCCCCACTACCATTCCTCCGACCTTCCCTCTATCATACTTGGCGACTTCAACATCCCTATTAACAACTGCTCTGACCCTGCCACCATCAAACTTCTCAACCTTTCCACCTCCCTAGGCATCACTCAATGGATCTCTTCCCCTGCCCAGTGTCTTGGTCACTCCCTGGACCTACTCTTCTCTCATCTCTGCGATCTCACTGACTTATCCAACTCTCCCTTCATACTCTCTGACCACCATCTCCTCTCCTTCACTGTGTCCTCCTCCCCTGCTCCCACCTCGCCTAAAGCTACCTTCACTAGGCGCAACCTTGATGCTATTAACCCTACCTCTTTCTCCTCCTCTCTCAAAACTCTCCTTTAACCTCTTCCCTCCCTGGTCTGCCCTGTCCAAGCGTCCTCTCTCTACAACCTCTCCCTCTCTAGTGCCCTGGATGTTTTTGCCCCGGCCTCTTCTATCCGCCAGCACCGCCTCATAGCCCAACCCTGGAACTCCAAACTCACCAGCTTCCTCCAAAAGTGCTCTCGCACTGCTGAACGCCTCTGGAGGAAATCTCGCTCCCTGGCCGACTTCCTTCACTTTAAATTCATGCTCACCTCATTTTGTTCTGCCCTCTCCCTGGCCAAACAATCCTTCTTCAAGACCCTGATTTCTTCTCAGTCCTCCAAACCCCGCCACCTCTTAGCCACCTTCAACTCCTTCCTCTCCCCCCCCCCCCTCCTGTCCAGTCTTCCCTCTCCGCTTCTGACTTCTCCACCTTTTTATCTTCCAAAATTAAGGCCATCAGACTGAACATCTCCCCCTCCCATCCATCTCTCTCCTCCCTCATCCCTTTCTTCTCCCTCTAACAACCAACCCTGGTGCTCCTTCTGCCCCACGTCAGGTGAAGACGTTCGCTCCCTCATACTTTCCTCTCCACCCTCTACCTGTCCTCTTGATCCCATCCCCTCTCACCTCCTTCACTCTCTCTCTCCCACTGCCTGCTCTTACCTTGCACATCTTTTCAACCTATCACTTGCCTCTGGTGTTTTCCCCTCCTCATTTTGACACGCTCTTATCTCCCCCATCCTCAAAAAACCTAATCTTGACCCCACCTCTCTTGCTAATTATCCCTCTATGTCATTTCTCCCCTTTGCCTCCAAATTACTTCAGAGGATTGTCTGTAGCCGCCTCACCAGACACCTCTCGGACAACTCCCTCCTAGACCATCTCCAATCAGGTTACCGCCCCCTCCACTCCACTGAAACTGCCCTGGCCAAAGTTACTAAAAATCTACTTTTAGCCAAATCCAGGGGTCACTTCAACCTGCTCATCCTCCTCGACCTCTCTGCGGACCGTGGATCACCCCCTCCTGCTACAAACATTTCTCTCTCTTGGTCTTTCTCGATCAGTGCTCATCTGGTTCACCTCATACTTCGCTAACCGCTCCTTCTCTGGTTCTTCCTCCACCACCTCCCCTCTCCCTCAGGGCTCTGTTCTCATCTCTCTACTCTTTTCGCTCTATACCTCCTCCCTTGGTGCTCTCATCTCCTCCTTTGGTCTTCAGTATCACCTTTATGCTGATGACATTCAACTCTACATCTCCTCGCCCGATCTTTCCTCCACCCTCCTCTCTCATGTATCTGACTGCCTCTCTGCCATCTCCTCCTTGATGTCCTCGTGCTTACTCAAAATTAACATCTCTAAAACAGAACTCATTGTCTAGACTCACCTCCCACCATGACCTCTCTATCACTGTTAAAAACATCACCATCTCCTCTGTTACCCAACTCTGCTGCCTCAGCGCTACCCTCGACTCCTCTCTCTCCTTCACCCCCCACATTCAATCCCTTGCTCAAGCCTGTGGCTTCCAGCTACGCAACATTGCCCGCATTCGGTCCTTCCTCTCTCAAGATGCCACCAAAACTATCATCCACGCACTCATCATCTCCAGCCTCCTTACCGGCCTCCCCCTCTCCCATCTCGCCCCCCTTCACTCTATACTCAATATGGCTGCAAGACTCATCTTCCTTTATCGCCGCTCCTCCTCTGCCTCCCCTCTCTGCCTTGCCCTACACTGGCTCCCCATCCGCTACAGAATCCTTTTCAAACTCCTGACCATCACTTACAAGGCTCTCTCCCAGTCTACTGCCCCCTATATCTCTAACCTCCTCTCCATTCACACTCCTGTCCGCTCCCTGCGCTTGGCCAATGACCGTCGCCTCTCCTTCACTCTGATCACCTCTTCCCACTCCAGAATCCAAGACTTCTCCCGTGCAGCCCCCCTTCACTGGAACGACCTCCCTCACTCCATCCGTCTTTCTCCTAATCTGTACTCCTTCAAGCGGGCACTTAAAAATCCCCTGTTCCTCAAAGCCGATCAACCTTCCACCTAACCCCCTCATCTCCTCCGCCTACTCTCCCCTCTCTCCTCCCTGCCCCCTGTTCTCTCCCCACTTACTTCAACTGGCCCCCTTTGTGCCTGAGTTCTGTTTACTCTCCCTTAGGATGTAAGATCGTTTGATCAGGGCACTCTTCCCTCTTGCCTCCATACCTGTTCTTCTGCTCCGTCTTTACTGAATTAGCCTGCCTGGAGTTTCTGAGGTTTTGGTATTTTTTGTTTATTGTTCATAATCTTTCACCCTGTTTAGTCGTCTGTTTGTGCTGTGTACGGCGCTGCAGAACTCTTGTGGCGCCTAACAAATAAAGGATAATAATAATAACTCTTGGATCCTAGCGAAGCGAATAAAGTACTTGATCTACCACTTCGACATACTTAGTGTAATTGCTTTGTTTCATCTCCTCCTTCAGTTTCTCAAGCTTCTTTTCCAAAAGTCTAATTAAGGGAATCACTTGACTCAAGCTAGCAGTGTCTGAACTCACTTCACAGGTGACTACTTTGAATGGTTTCAGCAACTTGCACAACACGGAAAGAATTCTCCACTGCACTTGAGTAAAATACATCCCCCCTCCTTTTCCAATGTCATGGCTTGTGGAGGAAGCGTGAATGGCTTTTCGCTGTTCCTCCATGCCAGAAGCATAAACAGGGTGGAATTCAACCCTGTCACCACCTCTTGCTTCAGTTAGTGGCAGGGCAAATTAAATTGCTCTTGTAGCTGCTGCCATCTCCTACATGCTGTTGCCGAATGTCGGAAATGTCCAGATATTTTACGGGCCACAGACAGCATCTCCTGAACATCCCTGTCATTTTTTAAAAAGCTCTACACCACCAAGTTTATTGTGTGAGCAAAACAGGGAATGTGATGGAATTCGCCCAGCTGTAATGCTCTCACAATATTGGTGGCGTTATCAGAAATGACATATCCTGAGGAGAGTCCAAGCGGGATAAGCCATATTGCAATGACATCCCTTACTTTTTGTAATAGATTGTCAGCTGTATGCCTCTTAGTGAAGCCGGTGAAACACAGAGTAGCCTGCTTCTGACAAATGTGATGTACTTGGGTACATGCTGCTGCTGTTCCTGCTGGTGAAGGCGAATCACAAACCCAGTGGGCTGTCACATTCATATAATCTTTAGTTTGCCCAGTTCCGCTTGTCCACATATCTGTGGTTAAGTGTACAGTGGGAAGAATGCCATTTTGTAGCCCAATAATTATATTTTTACGAACCTTCTGGTAGAGGTGAGGAATAGCTTTTCTAGAGAAATGGTGACGTGATGGAAATTGGTAACAGGGACACAAGACCTCAAGTAACTGTCTAAAACCAGCTTCATTAATAGTGGATACCCAGATCTAATACTAGCATAGTCGTCATGGCGTCTGTGATCCGCTTTGTGACTTGGTGACAGCTTTCATACTTGCCTCCTCTTGCAAAGGATTGTTTAACAGTCAATTGTTGCAAACTACTAGTAGTCTTCTTCTTGGTCTGCTTCTGGGATGAAGATTAACCCCCAGCAGCAGCAGCGGAACTAACGCTCAAGAATTCTTCTGAGGAATCCAGGATAGTGGAGGATTCATATAGCCTTATCAACTTGGATGCAGGACTAACTCCGATCACTACTGAGGATATTGATGAGGACGGTGTTGTGGGTGTATATTGCAGGCGTCGGGGTGTAACTGAGAGAAGGGACCCAGCTGATGATGGACTGCTTGCTGTTATTTTTTTTAGCATAAGTTTCTGATTTTCCCAACAGCTTGCCGTGAACTCACTTCAAATGGCATAACATGGATGAGCTTCCTAGATGGTTAAGGTCCCTACCTCTAATGACTGTGGCTTTATGAACGCTACAAATGGCTAGATAACTGTTGTCAGGATTTGGGTAAAAATAATTCCACACATAAGAGGTGGATTTTTTGGTCTTATGTCCAGGCATGACAATGGCCTTCTTCTTATCACGTGCAAGAACTGCTTCCACAGGTGCAGGACTTACACAAACAACCTCATCCTCATCAACATCCTCATTAGCGCCCTCGTCAGCTACACAAATATTCCCCTCATCCTGTTGCAATTCCAAAGTGGCATCCTCAATTTGTGTATCACCGGCTACACTTGGGCTGTTCAGACACATCTGCAGAAAGGGGCCTTCTTTATGGGTACAATATCAGAACGGTCAGGATTACACATAGCACTTGTGGATAGACTCTCCTCAGGGATTTGTGTCATTTCTGAATCTAAACATATATTTTAATCTAATGATTTATTGTTTTCTTCCAGCTCGGCTTTTACACGTAAAAGTATTTGGACACCACTTTTGGTGTCCGAATGACAAGGTCTTGCTTGGTCACGACTGACCTTACAAGAAGATGCTTCAGTGACAGTTACAGAACTAGCACTAATAGAGAAAGGCGTGTGTAGAATTGCATGTTGGCATTTTTATTTTCTGCAGATAACTTTGCCTGGATCACAGGTCGTTGTTTCTTGACCAAGGTGAAGGGTGTTTTTTAAAATTTTGGTTTCCCTAACTTACAAAAACTATGTACTTTAACTTAGGCTTTACCAGATGACGTAGAGGGATTACTATCATCATGACTGGTGCCAGCAGCTGCTTGGTGCTCCTGCTCTTCTGTGTACCGCTGTGAATCCATTTTGATAACACAGTACACTCTGACTGCAAATTCAGAAGACAAAACCTGCCTGCCCTAGTATTTGTATTTCAGCAATGACAATTAGCAATGGAGCAATGGAGCTCTCCTCTTTGTGTGCAACCTATATAACACCGTACAATTTGACTGCAAATTCAGAAGACCAAGCCTACCAGCTATAGTATTTGTATTTCAGCAATGACAATTAGCAATGGAGCAATGGAGCGCTCCTCTTTGTGTGTAACCTATATAACACTGTACAATTTGACTGCAAATTCAGAAGACCAAGCCTGTCAGCTCAAGTATTTGTATTTCAGCAATGACAATTAGCAATGGAGATCTCCTGTTTGTGTGTTACCTATATAACAGCGTACAATTTGACTGCAAATTCAGAAGAACAAGCCTGCCAGCCCTAGTATTTGAATTTCAGCAATGACAATTAGCAATGGAGCAATGGAGCTCTCCTCTTTATGTGTATATAACACAGTACAATGTGACTGCAGATTTACATCAAGCCTGCCAGCCCTAGTATTTGTATTTCAGCAATGACAATTAGCAATGGAGCAATGGAGCTCTCCTCTTTGTGTGTTACCTATATAACACTGTACATTATGGGACTGCAGACTTAGAAGACCAAGCCTGCCAGACCTATTAATTTTATTTCAGCAATGACAATTAGAAATGGAGGCTTTGAAGAACACTGCTACCCCTCCTCTTTCTATTCTACCTATGACGCTGCCCAACTGCTACAGACTGCCAAAAACTGTGCTACCTCTTCTGTGTCCCTCTGCAAAATGGCGCTGTATCACTGTGGAGGGTGGTACAATAGAATCCAAAACTCGCAAGATACGACGACTTAACAATGATGATTTGCCTCGTTTTCAATTCTGAGGGCACACGAAAGTACCGAGTCGGCTTGGCTCGCTACTCAGATCTGCTAGGTTCGGATGTGTTCGGTTTTCTGGGAACCGAGTCTCAGCATCTCTAATGTAAATACCTTTACAGGCTAGCTTGCATATTTTTGTTCAAAATATATACCCTAAAAATATATTCTATTATATTTTACTCTACAGGCATACATTTACTATTTAAATTCTAGTGCATTGTTATAAGAGTGATTTTAACTAGAGATGTTCACTAGAGATGTTCACTGACCCCCATGTTTTGGTTTTGGATTTGGATCTGGATTAACTTCATGTTTTGGTTTTGGCAAAACCGCCCTCGAGTGTTTTGGTTTTGGATCCTTATATTTTTTCTAAAATCCCTATTTCTTTGCTAAGATCACAAAATTTGGGTCTTTTTTTGTTCCTACGTTATTATTAACATCAATAACATTAATTTCCAGTCATTTCCAGTCAATTTTTGTCAAGTGACAAGAACACTGCTACCCCTCCTGTTTCTGTATGAGCAATGGCACTGAAGACTGGAGAGTGACAAGAACAATGCTACCCCTGTTTCTGTGTGAGCAATGTCACTGGAGGATGGAAAGTTACAAGAACACTGCTACCCCTGTTTCTGTGTGAGCAATGGCTCTGGATCTCCGGGGGAATGAGGTACTTATGGAATTCAAGACCCGCGAGATCCGACAAGGCAACAATGCGAGCCTACTCGGATCCCCTAAGTTTGGGTAGGCTCGGTTTTCAGAAAACCGAGCCTGACCATCTCTAGATCATACACACAAGTGGTTGAGTACTGCAGGGTTTTGCTTTTTGTATAATGTATATACAATAATATAATGTTTTTGGCAAGTTAATTAGTTAATAAACTCTGGATCTCATTTAAAAAGCGCACATAATACATACCCAAAATCACATTGGTTTTGCATGGGTGCACTACGATCATCCACCCAGTGCACTTCAACGTACTCACCTCTTCTCTTCACTTGGGAGCAACCTCCACAAATAAAAGTGAACCTTAATATGTGGAAACGTGGAAAATTCTTCAGGAGCTGCACAGTAGCACATCCCCATCTCATTCAATAGATAAAATGTTTTCCGTTTTTAACTTAAACTATTGCTCAGTTCATTCTTACTTTTCTTGGCTTAAGTAACTCCCAACAGTAACATATGAGGAAATATGGATGCCAACCACAAGATGGAGAATGACTCTGATGTGATAACCACAACATGGAGGATGTCTCTGAGGTGATAGTTGGTTACAATTAAAATGGAGGCTCTGTGTGACTGTGAGATAAGGGTCTCTGTCCCTGGACACACATCACACTTCTCTAGGGATTAAACATAACTTTCAGCAAAATGTTCAGCATATTTCCTCATATAAACTGTGAGGAATAAATAATAAAACTGAGATGGTTTTTACCTACAACTTTTGTTAGGCAATTGACTGTAATGACACTGTAAATAATTCATATGCAGCTTCTTGCACAATTTCTGTTGTATATAAATACTTGAATCATATCTTCGGTGATTGTTTACTGATAATTAAAAGCAATTTGCAAATATTCTGATAACTATATGAATATCTTTGATGCATTTTCTTCTCTGCTCTCTTCCTGTCTCTACTTGCAAACAGGTAAATATATATCACTGACGATTTATTCACTGTCTCATCTTCTTCTGTTATTTCTACGTCAATTTTGTGTGTGGAGCTTTTTATTAGAGTCCTCGGAGTGCACTAAGCAGGGCCGGATTAAGGGAATGGAGGCCCCTGGGCTAAGGGGCCCTCCATTCCCCGCGAGGCCCCCAATGTGAGCCGTCCGCCGCCCCCCACCCCCCGCGAGGACCCCCCCAAGCACTTACCTGTCAGTGCAGTCCTCCGTCCCGGCGCGCTGTAAGCTCCTTACTGAGGAGATCTCGCGAGAGTTCATGAACTCTCGCGAGATATCCTCAGTAAGCAGACTACAGCGCGCCGGGACGGAGGACTGCACTGACAGTACTCAGCAGCATCCCCCGCCCCCGACCGATCAATAATGCTGCTGAGGAGTTTGAAGGGCCCCCTGGATGCCCGAGGCCCCTGGACTATAGCCCAGTTAGACCTCGGGTTAATCCGGCCCTGGCACTAAGTAATGCACCTCTTCGTCTAACGCATATACTGTAACAGCCCAATGCTACAAACCTGTAAACAACATAAACGCCCTGAAAATTTCCTATAAAAAAGACCACCAGCTCACTATAAGTAACCAAGGTAAAATGATTATAACTGGGATTTCCCTTCGGCACCAGCCAATCACTAGCAGCCAGAGTGGGTAAATGCTTGGGATTGGGTGGCAGTGACGGGGAGTCCCAGCTTTGATCATTTAATGGCAGGTGTTAGTAATATGTGTTTGGGGATATTTCTGAGTTCTTTATTTCCAACATAGATAATAGCGGATGAAAATATTTTATTAAATAAAATCCTTTGATTTAAGGATAGGATTAATTTATTCAACTATGGTTTATTTGAAATTATATACGTGTATTTTTGTAACTTTTTTGGTCTAAAGGGCTGTGTGGCTAGAAAATTACTATTTGTTAAAAACCAAAGCCCAAATGGTCCAGCAGGCGGTTAGTAAGGGGACTCGATTTTTGTTTTTTAATCTTCCTCCCATGGGCGGCACCACCCTGTGCTGACCAACCTGCGGCTGGTTATCAGTACGTCAGGGGACCCTCACTTGTGGTCTCCCTGATAAAGTGAAAACTAGCTTAAGCTATTGAATGCTTGTGCTGGATACGATATTGCGGGAAGGGGGAGCACATTGCTCAATAATTTTATTTACACAGCACACTCGGTAGATGTGTTTTGTCTCCTAAAAATATAGCTCTCAGTTGGTGCAAAAATCAAGTCATTTTGTGGAGTGCAAATGGCAGTGAAAATGTGCCCTCTACACCCTTTCATTTCATTACAAAAATTCTGCTTTACAAACTGAAATCTACACTGGTAACCCAAACAATGCTCACCAGTGTGATTCATCCATACTCCACCCATCCCCCCCTTTCTCTATGAAAACTTCTATTCCTCTGCAAATGCTGCCATGTTGCTCCACAAACGTAAAGGTCTGGCCAAAAAACTAGGTGCGTTTGCGTGAATGAATTTGTACAGTGGGTTGCATTGCCGAGTGGTCTTTATGACGTTCATAAATTACCTCCTCTGTGCCGAACATGAGCAGGTGAATCCTAGATTTAAATACTGTAGATGAGCTGCACAAACCTGGGAGCAGTTAATCTAAGCTTTAAAGCTCTGCGTCTAGCCGGATTTAGCTGTCAAAATGAAAAAGAAAATATGTATTTGCTTCAGCACTTAAACCTATGAGATTGATTTCAGTATGACCCTTAGCAGATTGGAAGTGTGGACAGATAATTTGTGGTTGTTATACCTTGAGGAAACCTGCAATAAATTTGAAGGGATTTTTGTAGTAAACAATAATTCTATATTTGTGGGGCAGGAAATAGTCCCTAACACACCTTTTTTGATTTACTGATCCCTAAATACACACCACATGTGCACTTCCCCTGCTCTCCCAGACACTATTGCTGAAGCTCTGTTCCACATTTAGGTGATGAAAACTTCAGAGCCCTACTAACAAGTTCTGTGGAAAGGTTCATAATGAGAGCTTGCTACTTTCCTTAACCAGTGCAGCAACACTACAAATAAGCCATCTCTCACAGAGAAAAAGAATACGTAAAGTTAAAGCAAAACTAGAAAGCTGAGATCTCTTAGAAAGAGGCAAAAAAAATAACATACAAGGAAAGCCAAAACATAAGATGTTTGAAACATCGAAGCTGTAATTTAATATGGTTCAAAATAAGGGTGTAACTCAGTCAATTATCTTTATGCAATAATTGAAATAAATACTTTCAGTACAGTAACAGATAATAGTCTTACAAAAAAATATCTGTATAAATAAGGACTGTGTGGACTTTGGTAGCAGAATCACTTTGGCAAAACAGAAATAGCGTTCACCATTAACTTTAACGTTACGGTGACTTGAGTGCAGCCTCACTTTAGTATGCTACAATTTCTTGGTTAGAAAATGGCAACATTCTAAAATGTCCATCTGGAACGCTGTTAGTTTATGGATGGTATTATATCTACAGTAGTGTCCTAACCTATAGGGCCGAGGAGTTCTGTAACCATATAACAGCATAAGTCTCTAGGCCGATTGGTGGGTCTTTATAATACTCAAATTTTCCAAATGAGCGCTGAAGAAATGACGGAACTCACTAATTACAAGCGAATAAATCAGAACTCACTGTTTATATAGATATTATTTACAGGAATGTATACATATATCAACATGTATTATAATGGAATAAATATATTCTTATTTACATTTGTGCCAACAACGAGCCTGGGGGTAACTGAGGGCACATAAAGAAGGGGTGCTGAAGCTTTCTGTTCTTACAAACCCGATAATGTTAGTAAATTTCATAATAACACTTTTTTTTTATTTGATTATTAGTTGTTTTTATTTTTTAGCAACTGGCAACCTACAGATTGCTGACAAGGATAGGTTGATTTACTATATTATTTATTAATTGTATGCATACCTGATGATGCTCAGGTAAATGAGTATGGTACAGCAAAGTGTCTCAGCCTGTGGGATGTGTTGTATTCAAGGCACAAACTATTTTACATAGAAATACAGTATGAGCATATGTTTTTCATGTTACTTGTGATGTTATCTGCTAGATAGGCTAGTTCTATTTCTGGTCTGTACTGACAGGAGTTTGGTCTGTACGGGATGCTGGTTCTTACCATCCTCATAGTTTTTCAGATAGTTGTCAGGCCCGGGTCCTCTCTTTGCTGGGTTCTTGATGTTCTGGAACTGTAGAAAATCTGTTCTTCTGCCACCAAACCTCAGGTAAGCTGGGGCCAGACCTCGGGCGAGAGTCACAAGCCTTTTGGAACTGGGGAGCCAAAAAATTACATTCTATGAAATAATAGAACTTAGAGCTCTAAGTACGCTATATCACACAACACCTATTAACCAACTACATACAGTTAGATAACAATCTAGTTATTCTTTATTTATTTTACTCTACTTAGTAATAGGAAAAGATGTTCTACGTGGCCTTCAAAAGTTACGCAATCAGGACTGTTATGATTGATCTTATGTTGCCCAGGGCAGCTGCAGTTTCCTGTGCATGGTCTTTTAGAAATAACACAAGGCAAATCCTGTATATGTATTATTTAGAGCACAATAAAATTGTTATTTGATTGCCAGTAATCGTTTGTAATATCTGATATTCCCATGATTCTTTTCACCCTTATACATGCAGCCTCTCACTTAGAACATCGCCTCAGTTACTAGGTAGCTCCTAGTTCCCTCACTGAGAAGCAGAAATTAGGGGCAAGATACAAGTACTGGGTACAAACTAATTCTTTCTAAGTAATCATTTGTGAGGATTTGTGAGAATTGAGTCTGCTTAAGGAATCAAATGTTCTATAAGTATGGGGATGTAATACATTTTTGTGGGTTAATAAATATATTTAGAGATTATATAAATTACTTTGCATGTAACAAGAGAGATCTACATGGAGCCAACAATTTCATGTAAGATAACACACCCAGTTATGCATACAAAATCACATATTAGAATATAAATAGTAATGGTGTTTAGGATTTATTAATCATGAAGGTAATTGTGCATGTGGCATATACAGTAGTACAATAATATATATATACATAAATGAAGAGGAAACAGCACTGCATATGATTAAAATAGTGAAGGTCTTAGTTTACGTATACAAGGAGACATTTGAGTCTTTAACTAGGACCTTTGCCACACTAACATACACAAATATACTAAATATAATAGCTACTATATACACTTTTGTGTAAATAACAACTGAGTTCAAATGAAGCTTCTATGGGGAACTAAAGCAGTTTCCAAAATCATGCAGTCACATGCAGCACCTGTAAAATTACAGACAGCTGTCTAATCAAGAAGGAACTAACTTCATATAAGAAGTATTTTGAAGGAACAAATGTCCAAAGCTGTTTCAGGTTTTCAGTAAGTAAAGTGGTCCTAACATATTGCTACTTTCTGAGTAAGAGAAGGCAGGGAAGGTATATTATTTATAAATGTAAGCAATAGTTATGTTACAGCGACACAATGCTCTGCAGATTTTCAGAAATATTAGTAAATGAAAGTTTTGCAAATTATTAATGTAAGAAGGAAGCACTGGATAAGATAGGAACTGAGGTTCTAACTTGTGCAATGTGTGCTCCCAGCAAGGAAAATAAATCAATCCCTGATTAGGCGTATAATTTCCAATTATTGATATTCATACATAAATATGACTTACTTATAAACATGATTATTTTTCATTAAACATACTGTACAATGTAGCTCCATGATACTAATGTTCTATGCATTCTACAACAGAACCAATGTAGAGACAAAACATTATGGAAATATCAAAGCATCAATTTGTGAAAATGCACCACGGAATAAGAGCAACCCAGAACGTTAAAACCATGTACAGATGATAGTGTTGTCAACTGTCAGTTCATTTACCGTCAGTAAATCAAACCTTCACCCATCAGTAAGAAACAAAGTAGAGGTCATTAAGTTTAAGACCCAATCCTGTCATGACAGTAATTCACAAAAGAGTGTTGCACTAAGATTTTTATTGCATTAACATTGAGCACCGTTGAAAATCCCTTACTTATAATTCCAAACCCCCTCTGTTGCTACTTCTATTTCAGATCTGGACCAACTTTTATAGACCATAAAAATGTGTCAAATGATAGGCTTTGGGAATTTTTCATAAAATTGTCAGTACTTAATAAATGAATAAAACTTGTCAGTAGAGAAATAAATGAATACAATAATATTTTATTTGTAATAAATTGTTACATTAAAATATCTAAGGAGACACAATGTTAAAAATGGCCCCAAGTACCAATCATGCAAGAACTGCCCTTTAATGTAGCAAATAACAGATTCAATGCAGCACCTAACAACTAGCAATCTGTGCTTCTAGCTGGTACCTTCTGGCATAAATCTCATCCCCAGGAATACATCACTTATATCACTTTTCAGTGCCATTAGGTCTATCACATTTTGTACTGCTATAAAATCTGGACAATTGCAGTTAACTGCACCAGAAGTGTCGCTACTTTTCGATTACAAATTTTAATGTTGACTTACAATATTACACTCATTTATTGTTATTATATATGTATAAAGTCTCAATATTGTGTGTGTATACTTCTCATCTACCATTAGAACTTCCATTTATTAAGCGATGAAGGAAATCTTAGCTGTAACTACTTCTGAGTCTATATAAAAAAGATAGATATGACAGAAATGTTTTTGCACTGTCCTCTGTATGAGTTCGCTTACTGGACCAAAACTTTTTACCACTTTGTGTTGATGGCATCCAAACAAATGGAGTAATTTAATTTAGGCATTGTAATACTTATATATATATATATTACATGTATATATATATATATATATATATACACACACACACACATATATATGTGTGTGTGTGTATGTATATATATATATATATATATATATATATATATACACATATATGTGTGTATATATATATATATATATATATATATATATATATATATATATATATATGTGTGTGTGTATACATTTCTATTTTAATATCTAGACCAATAAATTCTGATTTAGAGGTATACAGAGATATTTAGAGGTAAGGATAACCCTTGCCACTTACTGTACATGTGTTAGAATGATTGCATCACTAAACCATAACCTCCCTGTGAGTTTCTAAACAGATATATGTTTTGTTAACATTTAGGACAAACAGTTAGGGTTATTCTATGACAGGTAGGAGTTTTGTGAAGTTACAACACCTACTGTGTCACCACAGATAGAACCTGGCATCACAAATGCCACAATGGGTTCTACAAAGTTTCTTCTGATCTGTTATCTATCGGGGTGAGTAAAACACAACTGGGGACTGGTATAAGGTCGCCATTTGTCACTCAGATCAAATGTTTTGTATTTTTTTTTTAGTTATTGGATACTATTGTATATGTTACAAATAACTTATCTTAAAGGGAATTTTTACATTTAAATCACTTTTTAACACGTAAAAAAACCCAAAAAAAAAACATTATTTTTGTAAACTTTTTCATAAATAAAATTAAAAATCATTATGTAGAATTATTGTTAGTATACATGAAATGATTGCTGTACATGAATATTTAGGCAAAATATATAATATATAAATATTTAATTATGATCACACAAATAAATAACATAAAACAAAATGCAGTGTCTTAAAAAGAGATTAATTAACTGTAATGTTCAAATCATTTCTTTAATGTGCAGCAAAGCATCTAAATACAATTCTAGAGTTAACATAACATACCATCTGCAAACAAAGTCTGGTAATTGGAAAGTAATCCAGCAATTTATGGATCAGGGTAAATGAAAGGATTCTGCTAATACATTTTGAACTGCAGTGCTCAAGGTCTAGTAATAGCTGAGACCACATTGTGTTGTTTGATGTATGATATTTTATATACCAGAGTTTGTTTAATTATCAACGTAGTTTTAAACAGGTTTTACAGTTCACATGGTTTGCAGTACACTGTGAATATATTTTGGCTTCTTATATTTATTTGTAGAGCCAGAGAGAAGACAGGATTTGGAGTTATGAGTAGTCTGTGCGGTATGTGGAAGTCAAAAGATTCTAATTCCTGTAGAAAAATATGCTTATAAAAGTCATAGTGTCAAATGTATTGAGCAGCTATGTGACCCAGAATCTTCCAAAGTCACCATGTCGTGCAAAGTTACATTAAAAAGCCAAGACGCCCAATTGTTGGGTATGTGCAGGCAGAAGAGTTTTCTTCAGTCATAACTGATAAATTTCTGAAATGCTTTTTACATTGCAAACATGTGCATCTTAATGGAAACCAGTTCTCTTCTCCATTAGAACATGCTTAAAAAGGAGAATAGAAAAAAAACCTTGTGAAATGGTTTGGAAATGGAGTATCAGTTTCATAGCATGACATGAGCAGTTCTTTTCTATGGATAAATATTACACTCAAACTTTGGGGCTTACCTTAGAAAGTCCAGCCAGCCGTCACGGATGATAGAGGGGTCCAGCTGAACAGAGAGGAAGTTCTCACTAACAGTCCTGATAGGGTTCTTGGTATTAACATCAAGGAGAATCAAAGTCCTTCCTCTCACACCTGGAGACCTGGGCACAGGGAAAACTCTCCGTTCCCCAATTTGGGGGGAAGACGAGACATTGGTCATGATGATCATCATTATGTTAACCACCAGGTACACATCAAGAAGATGAGAGCAGGGGAGTGATGGGAGCATCGTACAGTGGGGGAACATTTTGATTGCAGTTGTCTTGTGCACGGACCGTTATCAAAGCGAAGAGACTCACTGGGAAACTAATTGTCCTTATCTCAAGTGCATGTCAGAGAGCCCTTTTTGCTATGTTTTGGTGCTGCTGGAGGGAAAACCCACGCCCCTGACCAGCCTTTAAGCAGCTTGGGCCAAGAGTCCCAGTAACCCAGCACCGCCCATTTAAGAGATTCATGCTGCAGACTCATCCACTTCTACTGCTGAAAGGTAAGGTGAATCTTTAACCCCATGCACCCCGGCGCTAAAACCGTTACAAAGCGGCTGATGCGAGAAACAAAGTAACAAGTCTCACAATCTGTACAGAATACGCAGAGCTCTCCTACACTGTGATTCGTTCATACTGTCTGCCCGTACCCTGCCCTTTACACTTGTGTGCAAGATATACAAAGCGCTAACACTATGACAGTGTGGATGTTTAATGGTTTTCATAATATATACGCACCTGAGTGAACTTAGATATGATGATGATAGTGTGTTTTTCTGCAGTTATGTATACATTATATTTTGTGCTCTTCTTCACTTGTATGTGTCTTGTCTATATTTATCGTTCATCTTACTGTATATTGTGTTCATACTCTGTTGATATATTGTAGTATATATATATATATATATATATATATATATATATATAAAATATATATATATATATATATATATATATATATATATATGTGTGTGTGTGTGTGTGTGTGTGTGTGTGTGCTGCTTTTACCATATGCATTATATAATATGTATATGTGTTTGCTATATTGTTATATATTGTATGATGTCTGACACCTTATAAGTTACACTCTACAAAGATGCGAATGAGTTAAATCAACTTGCAGTTCTGTATAAGGCTAAATTATATATTTTGCTGCGAGATTTCATGTAGTTTAACTATAGTGTATATTCCATGTATAATGTGGATATTTTCTGAAGCCCTGTTGCATGTGTGCTGTGAACTTTACATTGTATGTATACATTGTGTAGTCTGCTATTCACTTCAGAATACGATTTTCGTCTGCCGTCATGAGTAGTGAATTATTTATATATTGGTATAACCGATTGTCCTTAGGTATGGGGGTAAAACGTTTGGCCATTTTGCATTTAGTGTTATCATTCATTTTTTGTTTATACTGATTAAGACTCGCCAAACTATGTAACTTTTGAGTTTGGTTTACAAATATATAAAAATATATTTTTTTACTAATTATAATGGTGACATAGAACTTGGTGACATAGACATAAATAACCTGATCTCATTATAAAGTGTTACTTAATTCTATTTAAATAAAGCTGGAATATTGTAATTCATGATTTGCTAAAACAGGAATTTCCTAGAAGTCTGCACTGCTAACTGCAGAGGACTGCAGTTTAGACCCATTGAACTATAGCTGTATTGCATGGTCTTGTATATAGATACTCTAACAATCCTGCGAAGATTATATAACTTGATCCTATACTGCAAGTACTATTTCCATATACAATCTATGACGTATTTAACGGAGCATAATGTAAATATTTTGATCGGCGCTCACCAGTAATTAGCTGTAAAACACTGCCACCCAAGCAGTCTGTCTTTATACTGTATGCCGCTTATTTTCAGCTTTGGAAAGTGAACTTAATATCTGACGCCTCTTGATCTCCAAACTGTACATTTAGGATTTGTTACTCATATATGTCAGCCATTAGCAATTCTTTAATGTAGAGCTATAATAAAATCCGTACATCCCACTGAAACTTTTAATTCTACACTTGTTGCGGTGTATTTCTAACTTTATCGCACAAACGTGTACATTCATGTTCCTAAATTATCAATATATGGAGAGATACAGGAATATGTCCATATAGATTATCCATATACTATGAGGTACATGGATATACGTATATATATATATTTCATATACTATGAGTTACAGGGATATACGTATTTATATTTTGCATATACTATGAGACCTAGTAATATGCTGATATAGATTTTCCATCTACTATGAGATACAGCAATATGCCCATATAGATTATCTATATACTATGTGATACTTCATTGCATTTTGTGTTATACTAGATGGGTTTTTTTCCGGTGAATAAATGCACATTGTTGTGTCATTATTTTGTTTATAAAATAATAAATAGATACGATTTTTAAATTCCTCTTATCATCGTTTCAGCTGTAGCGGTTTAAACTTTGATAAATGTGGTGAGTGGAATTTGTAAAACACAAGTTAATTTAATACGTACATAATCAGTAAAATAAAATAAGTATAAACGCAAAACACTGCCTAGTAGGATTCATACACAGGACTACACGTAAATCAATGTAATAACAGTGTTAATAGTTTGATGCCAGACTTCAAGAATTTACATGCTTAAGTGGCACTTATACCGTCATAATAAGATGCTCGATATTACAGGTATTGTCTACTTGTTTCTCACAAGAAAAACAAAATGTTAACAAATAGTTAAAATCTGCTGTCTGCTTACAGTATACGTTACACTTCATAACTTTGTATACAATGTAATAGTCTTGAATAATTTATAGATTTGTAAACATATAAAAATGTAACTACTAGATTAATTGAGGGATATTTACTTTTACTGTGAAGAAATAAGACAAAAGCAAAAGTTTTTTTATGATGAGAATGACACATAAAAAATAACCAGATATCTGCAACAATGTAATAACACGATAAAACTGTCTGCAAAACATGCCTTAATAAATAATTAGGTAAATATAACTAAACAGTGGTTGTGTATTGATTAGAAAAAAATTAAGAATTGTTGAAAAGCGTGAATCCTGAACACTTGATGTATTCAACCTAATATCAATCAGATGATATTGTTAAAAAAAAAAAAAAAAGAGCGTACACTACTATATGTTGTGTTGCAAACCACTATATGTATCGATTTTAAAAGGGTTCACATGGTGGTATAATAAACGTTATATTGGCCTTCGTTACAGGTCAGTACAGAGCAGGTCATGCTAAAACGAACAAAACAAATGGTGCAGGATTTCTCAGAGACTTTCAGCAATTAATACATATATATGTCATCTACGTTATTTTCACGGATACAAAACGTTGAGTGTTGTTCAGTGTGGTGATTAAAAGATATCTAACGATGTCTGAATGTGTAACAGTTATTTAGTACTAACTAATCTTCCAGACAAGACCAAAGAATATTTGGGATTTCGGTATTGTGGGAAATTGTAAAGAAAAAATCAATAGTGCCACCTGCTGTATAATGATGGAACGAGCATGACATGATTCCACATATACTATCCAGCCCCTCCCTGCCGAAACATGGTATGTATGTATGTATGTATGTATGTATGTATGTACGTACGTACGTACGTGTGTAGATAGATATAAATTAATCACATTTACAAATAACGAGCTGCGAGTTAAAATATGAGGCAAATCAAAATAGCAAATGTTGTGAAATGGATAGTGAATAACACATCTGATTAGTACATGATTCATTTATCTGTACTTTGGGTTCTTTTCCCCAAAGCTATAGTTAGTTCTGGCAAGGAAAAGCCATTAGTAGAGCCTCTCCCCAGAAACCCGGTGAGAGCATAGAATATGTTTCCTTTCTCCTGTATTTTTCGGCTTCAAAAGGAGACCCCTTACTGGGAATAGTGTCTGGGATACCCACAGCTTGTAGACCTCTAAAACCATAGATGGCCACTTAACCGTCTCACTGCCATCAATTCTTGTAACACGTTTGCTAATCAATCATAGGGAACATATATTGCTGTGTCATCAAAGTAATGACATCTCTTCTGTACGCCAAAGCCACACTGATTAATACAGTGTAAATGTGTATGGATTACACAGCAGTTGTCATAATACGCGATTTTTCAGACAATCATTTCTAACCTTTAAGTACCTACAACACAATCATTTCTATGATCGTACCAAATCGTTTCTGACTTAATAAAATACCAGAACAGAATGTACTTTATAAACCAAGCTTTAATTGTGTATAAATATATAACGGCAATTGTTTACTTTATACAATGTATAAAACCGTATTTAATGTTTGATTTTTTTCAAAACATCAATAAAGTATACACTGCCCCTATCATTGTATATCAAATCAAAGAATTAACATGGTGCTGTGAAAAAATATAAATATGTATTTGTATTTCAATGGGTTAAAGCAAAGTGTTTTATTTACAGTACAGTCTAGTAATCTGCTTTGTGTGAAGTGGAAGTTAGCCCCTCAGGTTACTTTTATACAATGCAGATACAAATAAAAATATTATTAATTATATCTATTAACTTTTTGCACATTTAAAAACATGCTTTTATAATTTGCAATTGGTTCAATAAATACATAAATTAAATATTATAATAATAATAATACTTCTAAAACAATAATTGAATAAAATAATAATGCACTGTAATACCATCAATTGTACATCCTCTTGGGGTGGTTTATTAAAGGTGTAAGTTTGACCACAGCCTGGCAGATCTATGTTTGCTTCCAACAATCAATCATGTTATGAGAACATTTTAAAAATCATTTTTTCATTATCTCTTACCCTGCTGGAGTGATGTAAGTTAACACAGATCCACAAAGCTGGGCTAAAATGTATGCCTTTATTATATACTACCCTCTATAATTTTATGTTTTAAATTAAGTAAATTAATTTTGTAGATAAAGAGATACTAGGAAGATAGGTCGATATTACAATTTCCCAAATAGACAGCAATAGATCAAAAAAATATTTATTGCTTAAGACATATTGTAAGTGTGAATAGTTTGCAGGGCATATGTACAGCAATACAAGCAGCAATGACTTTTTCCATGGTACATTATAATATGTAACAATATTCTGAACATATGCACAATTTAAAATCAATGCCTCCAATCAGTCAAAGACTTCCATCAAAAACTCAATGGTTGTCTATTTTGGCTGGGACTTAGATGTAATCTAGGATACAGTTTTGGGACCTACAGTTCAGTTTTCATTTCATAATATATTTCCTTTATTTCTATCCGGTTGGCTACAAGTATGTTTTAATAAAATATAACCATGATGGAATTAAGTACAACATAGTAATGAAATATGAATTAATTACTTTGTTAGCAATAGAAAATAGTTTTCAGAAACTAATAACTAAATAAAGTAAAAGTGGCTTCACAATTCTGTTAATCTGCTTTCTTAAATTTCATGAAACTATTATGCCTCTTTTACAATGTGCTGACACTTAGCTTCAGTGCAATGCTGTTTACAACTACAAATACATGTCTATAAATTGGATAGTGGAAGTAAATCCGCTATAAATGAATATTTTAGCCATAAGAAGAGTATGCTGTGCAGATACTGTATACTCTACAATATGTTCACACCAACATGCTACCATGCAGCATCTACTTTTTATCAATAAACTGACCTATATAATAAATTAAATTAACTAATTTTATACACATTTAGTAGTATTTTCTTGTTTTTCACAGTATTTTATAATTATTGTCTAAAATGTAAAGAGCATGTAATCTGTATATACACACAGACATTAAATAATGAATACTTTTAAATGTACCTTTTCCAAAGATGTAGTTTATATATCCTCTGGCTCACCATAGATTGATTCAGACTCTTCATTTCTTGAACATTGATTCCTTAATCTAAATGTAAAGGTAAGTGATGTCTATAGGAGCGTTTCAGTAGTTATTAAACAAGAAGAATCTTTTCTGTTTCTGAGACCTCTACTAGAAAGATCCGGGATATTCACTCTTGCAATCAGTAATGTCAGTCACAGGATTTGTTTTACTTGCTGCATGAAGGAATATTATTGGCAGGAAATGGGAAGCAAAAGGCAGGGAATAAAATCCCCAGTAAAAGCACAAAATACCAATTTCCTCCTCTTTCCAAAAATGGCTCTATAGGTATTAAAGTGTTTCATATGTCTAGCCTTATAGCTGGCATAGTAAACACTAATATATTGAGTTATGATACTTTGTAACTCACTACTTCCTTTATAAGTGTAACTGCTGTACTCTTCAGAGACCAGTTCCTCTAGAATGGAAGCTTTGTTATTACAAGGCTTTGTCATTAAGATACTACAATATGGTCATATTGAGGACATTAAGAAATGTAGAAAATGGAAATTGTCACAAATGGATGTTTTACTGTATGAAACAGGTATACATGTTACCAAGTAAAACACAACATCAAATTCAAAGCATGACTTGTGGGTGTAAATTTGAAATAAAGGACAACATATGTAAATATGGAGACTTTCCTCCATTGTTATACCATAGCATAAGCTTATTTAAAAACAAAATTGGAATTATGTGCAGCCTTATTTTTCACAAACTAATTAAACATACAGAGTATATTATTCATTTCTCTATTTTTCCGCCATTGTATGACTTTATTTCTTTGAATTTTGCTGTGTTATGGTTTGCTTAAATCTCTCAATATAAGCAAATCTATAATATAATAAAGGGTCCTATCTTTAAAAATAGATGAAGAATATTGGTATGAATTTAGTACGTCAGTATACAAGGTTGTGGAACTAATTTGAGAATAAAATATACTTAGTAAACAAAGCATTGCTTGTTAGATATTTAAAATAAATATTGCAGCACCACCATTTCTTGATACTGCTGCTGGGAGTCCCCTTCTAATCTGAATAGAAAGCAGAGAATCCTATCATCTAAGGACAAGTGATCCCTTAATTATCATACTGATGTGATTAGCACAGATAAAGATGTAAAGATTCCTGTTTCCTTTGTACAATGGTAACTGAGGCTATCACTAATTTACAAACATAAAGTAATTCATCGCTAATTGTATTTTAAATGGAGACGTACTCTATATTTTTTTCGTTTCCTTTTGTCTTTGTGTAATGTAAATATTAAAGGATGTATAAAAGTGTAACATTCAGAAGTGACACAATACATTGCCAGGCTATTCATGGTCCTCCATTTAGTAGCAGCCTTTCTCTTTGATCTAGATACATTAACTGCCAATCAGTTGCTCCTATGTCTTGAGCCCGCAGGTATAGTTGCTAACCAGTATGGTTTCAGCTAATGGGTGACACAAGGACAAAAGTAGTCTAACTGGTTTAAATCTGTTAAAATGGCAGAAGTTAGGATTAACAAACATGAAAAAGTTGAAGATGGGATGAAAGGTTCAAAGCAAAACTAACAATAATACCAGGTCAGAATGCAGAATACATAACGGTCTCAAGAAATGCTAGGTCTAGACGTCTACAGACAGCATGCACCAAATAAGTAGACAATGAAGAGAGAAAGTGCAGAATGGACTTAACGCAAACTATTGCAGTATATTGCAGGACTGTGGGGGGCCCAATATCCACCAATGCAAATATAACAAGACTTCAGTACTAGCGTTAGTTAAGGCTAACAGCCTGCAGAACTATTTGCCTATCACAGAATAGTCTTGTTGTCTGTGGTAAACCCAAGGCTGCGTGTGTGATCACTCTCAATGGAAGGAGATTAAGCAGTTATGTATGCAGTATTAATGTCAGGGTTTTTTTTAACCATAAAACTGTGCACTTTTTTCCTCTCATAATGACACTGTTTTCTTTTATAGTTAAAGCTATATAACAGTGGTAAATACAATTTTGTGCATTGGAAGTCCCGTAATGATATGGAAATTTGTATAATTACATTTTTATAAAAATACTTGACAATGTTAAAACATTGTATATTGTATAATGTTGTAATTCTTATAACTAGCTTTTCTCAATAAATCTCTCTTAGGATTCTAACATTTAGGAATGCCATAACCATATTACTATTGAAAAGTGTATTTTGTAATTTTTGTCAATTTTTCTCAAGCTGTTAGATGTAAAATTCTAAGTTATTTATTTTAATGTCGGTGCAGGTTTGCTTATTGTATTATATAACCATTAAAAGGTTAAAATAAGCATATAATTAAAAAATTGAAAGCACAAATACATAATTAGAAATTTGCAATTAGAAAATAAAATAACAGCAGCATAAAAGTTACTCAATTTTGCATAAGATTTCCATATAAATATACACATTAATAGGTTCTTTCTGCTACCACCTATATAGAAACCTGCATTCAAGTAAAGGGCTATCTAATTCCATAATGCTGCCTTGGTCATTCATTTTTTAGACCCAAAATGCCAGTATGCTATTATTTTAAAGCCCCAAAAGAGGTAATGTAACAATATTTAATATGATGGAGGACTCTGAAGGCTGAATACTGTGTAAAAATAGCAGTATCATAACAAGCAGAGATCATCATAATTATCATTATCATCTATTCAGGATTTCAGATGTTAGCATAGCCAGCAAACAAACCGTGGTCAGAAACAAGAGTTCAGGCAAGTCTGAGACAGGATGAAAGTATTAAGCACAATAATCAAATCTGGCACTGACAGAATATTAGGTGCTGCTTTATATAGCTCAAGGTGTTACTTTTTGGGACAGAGAATGATCTAAGCATGCTCAAGGTGTTTGATGAAATCCTTGAAGACCCTGAAGAAGATCCTGATACTACTTATCTCTCAGCACCAGCGCACGAGGCTAAAATGAATTCACTGCATAGAAAGCGGTGTCAAGCAGGTTCCCAGGAACATTCCTCAAGTCTGTACACTTTCCATTTAATAAAATAGTTAAGAACACCTGTTATAGTTATAACATAATCGGTGGTTAAAAATTTCTAAAATATTTACCATGTGTAATTTATGAACTCACAATGGTAAGTAATGACGGGGTAAACTAGCTTTGCTGACATATCGATTGACCATTTGCCATAACTAGACAACCTATTGTTACTTATGTCCTGTATCATAGCAGGGGTGGCTACAGCTCAGTTTCTCCTCAGCATGGTGAGTAAATCAGCATGTCAAAACAAAGAATATAGGAAAACACCAAATGGGGTCTTCAAAAGGGACAGTGCTGTGGTCATTATGAGACCAGTGCTCAGGATTTCATATGCTAAAAGCAATACTGTTCATAATTCATATTCAAGATGTACATTTAGGTTGCATTTAGATCAGTTTTAGAGCAAATTAAGTATTGGCCAAAACCGTCAATATTTTATAGGGGTGTTTCTTGTCTACGCGTAGGTAAGAGGATATTTATGGCCTATATAAGAACATTTCTGGCTATTACTGAATAGACTGTGATTTACACCGGGGTGTGAATTTCCTCCTCATTTATGGGCATATACTCTGCCTCTTTGAGTGACCGCACAGGGGAGGCTGAAGGAAAATGTTAAAAAAGCTGTATATTATCAAAAATTGTAATGTGTTCGAGAGTCAATTTCATTTTGAAGACTTGTCCACTTTCCCAACTTCTCCCAGGTGCAGCAATACGAAAATAAGCAAGTTATCTGCTTTTAGTCCTTTTACTTTTAAGAAATGTGTTGCATTTCAATACTGTATGTCATATTATTATTATTCTTTTTGTTAGCTTATGCATTGTAGTTATTTTACCATACTGAATTCCACAGAATAAATGTCTGCCATCATGTTCTTAATGAAATCATGCGATAGATAGCTCAGTTATTAATAGAAGTGCTACACAACAAGAATACAATGTATTCTTTGGCAAATGATAACTCTGGTTGATTTAAAGTTTAATTGTAGTGGGATATTAATTGTGAAGGTATTTAGAGTACAGAGAATAACCTAAGACTTCCCCACAATATGGTCACTGAAACCAAATCTTGGTGGTAGAAGTTTGGGAATGAATAGTAAGTGTGTGATATAAAAAGAGGATTTTACTCATTGCTAGACAGACCAGATGGATTTGCTGTGATTAAACCTTTGTTACACAGGCTCAGGTGAGTGCTGGTTGTGCCAATACTGTTGGTACTTTGAGAGTCCCAAATGTTTTCCACATTATAATTTACAGTATATGCTCCTGGACACAAATGGGGATAGTAGCAGCACTCCTCAATATGGGATTGAGGATAAATTTCAGCAAGGGAACTTGAAAGTTGGGATGAACTCAACTCATAGAATGAGGGAGGAATCAATAAATTAGGGGAGTTTTAACAGACAAAATGGTAAATGTTCCAGTGAACCAATGAGAAGGTTTGTTGAAATGCAGGGTTTTACAGTAGACTCACAACTAGTCCTCTCATCGCACTACCATCCTGTATTAAGAAATATAAAACAAAGGACTTTTATGTCCTTACAGTCTATATAGCAAAGTACATAAATCCGCAGCTCCCTTTCTTTTACTCCTCCTCCAGTGGAGATGGGGTGGGGGCAGAAGCGGTGCAGGATAGTGCAGTATTTTTCATTAGTTGATATCAAATATAAGATTAAAAATACGTATATTTAAAATCATTTGTTACAAGTGAAAAAACTGTATCTTTATCCCATGGTGTCACGGGCACTAGGAGTCTTTACCCAGGGATCACCAGGTGGTAGGCTTACCAGAGCAATGTAGGTGGTAATAGGGTACTCTGGTAGCAGGGTGATCACGGAACAGTAAATAGCAGATGATGAGATGCTCAGGAAAGTCTATGACTAGCAACACTGGTAATATGGAGGTAATAGTACACGAGGAACTGTATGGACAAGGACACGTGAAGGTAGTCAGTGGTCTGCGATAGCAAGTTGTACCACTGCTATAGTGAGGAGGAATGTCCAACAGAAACGAGGAGGTGATGAGAGTCAGCGGTCTGCGGATAGCAAGTTGTACCGCTGTCTGAGTGAAGGAATGGAATCCAAGTGGAGGTATCCGGGGAGTCAGTGGTCTGCGATAGCAAGTTGTACCACTGCTATGTGAGAGGATACTGGAACAGGTGATACTGGAAACAGGGATCAGTGGTCTGCTACTAGCAAGTTGTACCACTGAATATATATGTGAGGAGGTGCACGGGGAGAGACTGCAACACAGGGTAAACACGGCACCTTAACACGATCCACAGTAATATGCACAATATAGGTATATATATGAATGACTGAACAGCACTGCAAATATGGAAAGTCTCTTGAAGTAATCCGGAACAAGATAGTACAGTCAATGATGGCAACAGACTCAGCGGATAGCAGACTCCAGAGGAGAACCAACACAGTCCAGCAAGATATGCAATACACCAGCACAGTCAATGAGAAGTATGCATACCGTGGTTCAGAAGCAGGCAGTCAGACAGGAGTGCAGCGATACCTGAGCGGCAGGAGGCCGGCAGGATGAGAAGTCCCTGGATGGATGAAGCAGAGGTCTAGTAGGTGCAGCGCACAGGTAAGTAAACCAACAGGGACACGAATCCACAGGAATCGGTAGAACGTGGAACTGGACTCTTGGAGGACCCAGGAGAATGGTGATGATCTAGCAGCAGGATAGCGGATGAGACACGAATCCAATGCTGACAGGCGGGTAGAGACCAGCGGAACACAGGAAGGCGTGGAGAGCGGATCAGCAGTAGATGGACGATTAGCGCTGGCAGCAGCAGCAGGACTCTGCGGACACACGGAGGTAACCAGTAGCAACCAGCAGGTGCAAATAGCAATGGAACACGGGTG
The DNA here is from genome assembly GCF_038048845.1 of Mixophyes fleayi. Classification (NCBI taxonomy): domain Eukaryota; kingdom Metazoa; phylum Chordata; class Amphibia; order Anura; family Limnodynastidae; genus Mixophyes; species Mixophyes fleayi. Next base: position 18,964,323 of record NC_134407.1, read on the forward strand.
AGCAGAGTAGACCAGAAGCTGTTGATCACGGAGAGTAGCGGATGGCAATAATAGCAGCAGTCTCGAGGAAACACGGGAGAGATGAGATGAAGACTGCAGTGCACAGAGGCAGCGGATAGGAATCAGCTAACAGTCACGATGATGAAACACAGACGAGTTGCAAGCTGGAGTCTGTAGTGCACGGAGGCAGCGGATAGGAATCAGCTAACAGTCACGATGTTGAAACACAGACGAGTTGTACGCTGGAGACTGTAGTGCACAGAGGCAGCGGATAGGAATCAGCTTAACAGTCACGATGAGGAAACACAGACGAGTTGCAAGCTGGAGACTGTAGTGCACGGAGGCAGCGGATAGGAATCAGCTCACAGTCTTGATGATGAACAGGTGAGTAGATGTGGAGAGTGGCTGAAGTGCACGGAGGCAGCGGATAGGAATCAGCTCACAGTCTTGATGATGAACAGGTGAGTAGATGTGGAGAGTGGCTGAAGTGCACGGAGGCAGCGGATAGGAATCAGCAAACAGTCACAATGATATGAGCTAGAGTTGAAGTGGCTTAGAAGACTGTAGTGCACGGAGGCAGCGGATAGGAATCAGCTAACAGTCACGATGATACACTTGATGGTAGAAGTGGTATGGGAACCACAGTAGCAGAAGTGGTTTGGAAACCACAGAGGTAGAAGTGGTTTGGAAACCACAGGAATCAGCAGCGCTGAATACACGAGGAAACACAGGAACACCTTCAGAGACTCATGGGGAATGAGACTCCAAGATCAGGCCACGTGGTATTGACCACAGGTGCTTAATATAGGGAGTGTTGCCTGATCTGCCAATTAAGTTAAAGGGACATACACTGAAGGGTAGGAAAGGGCTGCCCATGCGCAGACCCTCAGGATGGTGGACGGCCACGGTTCCTAAACATACGGGAAGAAGCACTCACAGTCCGGTGAGTGACACATGGTCGGCTTCACATGGATCAATTACCGGTTTACGTCAGAGTTTTCAGTTTGATCTAAGTCTTTTTCTGGAATAAGGAAGTTAGTTAAATGTAGAATGTGTAATCCATGTCTCACCCACCCGGTTCCGTCATTTATTTGTCACAGAATACAAATAAATATATGTAACTTCAACATAGGAAAGTTCAACTATATTGTTCATATCCTTCATCAGAATCGCATCATAGTGCCTCGCTAAACATTCAAAAATGCATCAAACATTATTAGTATTAGTTGGTAAGACCTATCATTGGTTCAATTGAATGATCAAGCTCAGAATGGAATGGATTATTAGGTGGCTCTGGGACAATAATATTTTATTAATCCTACATGTAACATATTCTTAAATCTACACCTAAAACAAGTATCATAGTATACCTGAACAAAATGTGCTATGCAGGTAAGCATCAAGAACCATCTGAACAAGACTTTACAAATTCGAAAAGAGAGCAGAAATAAATTGTAGTTTTAACAAATAAACTCATGCAGAAATAAAATTGTAGAGAACACATCTGTCACAGGCCGGCCCCGCGGACGGGCACCGGCGTTGTTACCTTCCTCCTAACATCCACCATTTGGTCTCTCGCTCTGCGCATGTGCAAAGCCAACTCCCCTCTCTTATGACCTTCAACTTGTTCCTCATTAGTCCTGGCGTTTTGGAGCACTATTTAAACTTCCTACTTCCTCCTGTCATGCCTGTTCTTCGAGTTCATTCACTCTCTGTAAGGACCTGGCTCCCTTCAGTCTGGCTCACCTGCTGTTGCTCCAGTGTGGACGCTATCGCTCATGATTCCTCCTGCTGCAGCTCTGAGTTACCATCATCGGATCAGCTATAGTTCTACACCTCTATAGCCTCTGTTAAACTGCCGCTGTCCCAGTGATTCACCTGCTGTTGCTCTGAGTTACCATCTTCGGATCAGCAATAGTTCTACACCTCTATCGCCTCTATTGAACTGCCGCTGTACCAGTGACTCTCCTGCTGTTGCTCTGAGTTACCATCTTCGGATCAGCTATAGTTCTACACCTCTATCGCCTCTATTGAACTGCCGCTGTACCAGTGACTCTCCTGCTGTTGCTCTCAGTTACCATAATCGGATCAGCTATAGTTCTACAACTCTATTGCCATTATTGAACTGCCACTGTACCAGTGACTCACCTGCTGCTGCTCTGAGTTACCATCATCGGATCAGCTATAGTTCTACTCCTCCATTACTCCTCTGAGCTGCCGTCATCTCTCCTCCACGTTTGGCTCCGCCTATCACTCTGCCCAGCACTCACCCAGGGGACTGCGACCTGCAGGATAGGAGCAGCTAAGTCCATACCCCCTTGCGGGGGTCCCTGGCGAACACCACCTGCCCGTTAGACTCTGCGCCCCTGAATGAGCAATATCACCTGGCAGTTACAAGGTATCCACTAAATATCCGCGGGTTTCGTGACAACATCCTTCTCCAACTAATAGAACTGTGTTAGGACCTCTGACATTTGTGAGAAATTTATCCTCCAGCTGCTGATTAATGATTAATGGACAATTATCCTTGTGCTGATTGGATAGATTTTGTGTTATCCACTTAGCTCTCTTAACTCAAGTAAACCATAAGGTGTCAGAGCACTTGAATTTCAAATGACTCCTTTCTCCTCCAGATCATTGATCAGGCACCAGGGAAGAGTGTATCTCAGAATTGGTAAGGGTCCTGAACACTGGACCCCAGAGGTTTGTTACACTTTAAATTTATTTCTGGTTGGATTTTTAAGCAAAGTTGCCCTGCAACAGCACCTGATATATTAATGGAATACATTTCAAATGATCCAATATAATGGTGGCCTGTATATTGCTATTAGATTTATTTAAGCTTTTGTTTAAAACAATATAATTATATGATGTCATTTTTAGATAGATCTGCCTGTATCTGTTCAGATTTACAACATACAGTAGTTTATTGAATCTGAGGTAGCAGAAAAAAAGTTAACAAATGTGAAATAATATACCCTTCTGTGGTTTATAACATAGACAATGGATTAAACAACTGACACACAAAATCTGACCTAATAGTGACCATTTCTTCTTACCCAATGTGGTAATGTGGTGTTTTCATTAAATATTGATATCATACTGCCTTCTATCACATTTATTCCAGCTCCTCCAATTTTTTTATTTTTCTGATTATGTTATAAGATACTGCTTGTTTCACACAATTTTGATTTAGCTTATAAATAGTCAGGGAATATCAGGGATGACTTTAAAAGTACATTTACTGCATGTATATATATATATATATATTTAATTATTAGATCTCCAGTAAGGTATTTCCACATTGTATACATTGAACTGCATTTCTCTACTTGTGGCTTTGTGTATGGATGAAACATTTCTTTCAACTTGGAAGATATAACCTCTTATGGCCACAAACATTTCAGGCCCACTTGTAAGTCCAAAAACCCAGCTGCATCCCATTAGGCACGCCATCAAATATACTGAATCTCCTTCCCTTAAATCTCATAAAAATATGTTGTTCTATAAAACAAAATCATGTTTTTGCAGATGTCCTGCACCTTAAGGCGTATCCTTAGCTCATAAAAGTAAAGATCTCTGCTCTGTTAATCTGCTAAACAGAAGCAAGATATGCTTATATTCTAAGAAGAGCCATCTTGTTGCCCACATTTATAAGTGGTGCCTTATATGTATGTCAAAGCAGAAACAATGTATTGTCTAAGCGTGCCTAAAATATATATGTATGGTGACAACTGATAATAAGGTATTTTCATATATGTATATTTAATATCAAATTCAAGACAACAATATTAATAAAACCATTGTATATAAATATATGCATAATTAAAATGATAAGATCAAATTGGTGTGACCACACCCTTATGTAGCAAAAATAATTGCTTTCATAAAACAAATTTCCAGGAAATACTCAGTTCCATAAGTAACTCTAATGAGGGTCAAATCCAGGAAAATTAATTTCCTCCCAATAAAGTTAGTTCACTTGTATAAACCTCAATAGGATATATGGAAATAAACTCTTGTAAAATCTCTATAAAATCCTTAGTCTTTATATGTGTTGGATATATCCACAATATCCATGGGCCTGATTCATTAAGGATCTTAACTTGAGAAACTTCTTATTTCAGTCTCCTGGACAAAACCATGTTACAATGCAAGTGGTGCAAATTAGTATTCTGTTTTGCACATAAGTTAAATACTGACTGTTTTTTCATGTAGCACACAAATACTTGATAGCTTATTTGTACATTGAAATTTAAAGTTGATATTTGTGTGCTACACGAAAAAACAGTCAGTATTTAACTTATGTGCAAAACAGAATACTAATTTGCACCACTTGCATTGTAACATGGTTTTGTCCAGGAGACTGAAATAAGAAGTTTCTCAAGTTAAGATCCTTAATGAATCAGGTCCCATATCTTTAAATATTAAGACCTAAAGTTTGTTGTATTAACTGTCCATCTGTGTGGTTGAATTCCCTCCAGGACATCTGGTGTTCAACTCCCCTAATTCATGGGGGGGTAAAAGGTGAATCAGGAAAACTCAGAAGTCTTTGGTTCTGTCCTGCACATGCACAGTTCTCTTGCACCTTTGTAGAAACAGCCTTCAGCTGTCTGGCTTTTCAAATTTGTCCTTTCGACGGAGATCTTTCCGTGCAGCGCGGACACCCGTAAGAGGCTCTATTAGTGTTCATGATATGGATATGATAGGTGGTAATTTGTAGATGCTACACATTTTTCTCAGGGATAGTGTGTGATAATGACACCATGTTGTAGGAGGGTTTATTTTATACCCATCCAGTTCCTTGTCATTTACACGTTTTTACGTTCTATTGGCTCTTTTCTGTTGCCAAAGCTTTGTATGCATAACGGATTTCTCAGTCTGTAACAAATGGCTTCAGTCACACTGACTTTTGTATTTACAGCCATTAACAAAGGGCCGTATGATTTTGAAATTATAAAATGTATTATTAATAGTATAAGTAAACTAACAATATTAAAAACATTATAAACATTAATGGATTAAAAGTAAAAAAATACAAATAAAAAATTAAAACAATATTATTCAGTGTCACTATATTTGTCAACTGATCTGATGGAAATTAATATATAAAAAATGTAAAAGATAATATTATACATATAAATATATGATAAAAAGCAGTTAGAGATATTTTAAAAAATTTTATTAGTGCTTTAAACTTTTCAATAGTGTATTAAAAGTGTCTGAGCAATTTCAAAACTGAATAAAAATTATATTTTTTTTATATTTCAATATCTCTATTATCATATTATCAATACGGAACATTATTCTTCTTAAATTGTCACTAAAGGAATGCTGGTAATTCTAAATCTATATTCAGACCTCTTGGAGCCAATGTAATTAACAAAAATATCCATTTAACTTCTTCCTTGGCTATATTAGCTGTGTAGTCTCCTCCTCTCCACGGTCTAATGACTTTTTTAATTGCAGTAAATTTTATACCAGATGGATAACTATGTTTTTGAGTAAAAAGCAGCCATGGCTGCTTTAAATTTCCCCTGCAAAGTCACTGATTTCCGACAACTTGCAGAAATCTGAGCTTCATAAATTTACCCCCTTGAATCTTTCGGGAAAGACTACGTAAAATGGAGCAAAGCAAGAGATAAACCTTTTGGTTGAGAGTCTAAATCTAACAATGCCTCAACCTTAGTTATAAAAACATTTAAAAGTTATAAATGGTGACATATGCGCCACTATTCACTGTAGCATGAAAAACTTATCGAATGTTAAGTTTCTTCAAAGTTTTAAATATCAAAATCTCCTCCCAGAAGTTGCTTATATAGGTACAGACCCACCATACACGCCTCATTGCTATTTTGTTTACAGATAGAACATCAGTTACTGTAAGGCAATAAAATATCATGTTTTCTGTTAAAAGGAATAAAGGCTTCATGGAAAATTTTAAGCTGTGTTTCCCTCTAAGTATACCCTTAACTGAAATCTATGCCCTCACCAAACTCTCCAAAAGAGACAAGACAAAGTCACTGGACTCATCTTATCATGTCACCCAACAACCTGTCCCCTTCACCCAATTCCCTCCAAACTTATCAGCTTCCTCTCCCCCATTTCATGCCCATCTCTAGCTCACCTCTTCAACCTATCAATCTCCACTGACACATTTCCATCCTCCTTTAAAAATGCTCCCATCACACAAATTGCAAAGAAACCATCTCTTGATCCAGCCTGTCTCTCCTACTGCCCTATTTCTCTCCTCCCCTTTGTCTCCAACCTACTTGAGCAACAACCGCCTTTCTCACTTTCTTTCCTTTCACTCCATTCTCAACTCTCTGCCCTCAACATTTAACTGAATTTGCTCTCACAAATATAACATAGTAACATAGTTGATGAGGTTGAAAAAAGACCCCAATCCATCAAGTTCAACCTATTTTTGGATCTCCTGCGATCCCTCACTTACATTTGAAATTGATCCAGAGTAAGCAACCGCCAATCTGTTTCAATTGTGAAAATCTCCCCAGACCCAATATTGCAGTCCTATTTTTATCCTATATCCATTACTATCCTTTATTTTAATTAGTGGTCGTATCTAACCCTTTCTTAAACATATCTATTGAATCTGCCATCACAACCTTCCCTGACAGTGAATACCATCTTGACTGCCCTTACTGTAAAGAACCCCTTCCTTTGCTGGTTGGGAAATTTCCTCTCCTCTTTCCTTAGGGGGTGACCACGTGTCCTGTGTATAGTCCTTGGGGTAAAAAGTTCCCATGAAAGTTCTCTGTATTGACCCTTAATGTATTTATACATAGTAATCATATCTCCTCTTAGATGCCTCTTTTCTAAAGTAAACATGCCTAAACTGGCTAACCTTGACTCCATACCCTTTATCAATTTTGTCACCCTTCTCTGAACCCTTTCTAGTTCCAAATGATCTTTTTTATAGAGTGGTGCCCAAAACTGTACTGCATATTCAAGATGAGGTCTTACCAACGTTTTATACAGTGGCAAAATTACACTGTCTTCCCTTGCATCTCTGCCCCTTTTTATGCATGCCAATACTATATTTACCCTTGCAGCTGCTGCTTGACATTGAGCACTATTGCTAAGTCTACGAGCACTCCCAAATCCTTTTCCATTATAGATTCTCCTAAATTATTTCCATTTAATTTATAGAACGTGTTTTTGATCCCTTAATGCATAACCTTACATTTATCTATGTTAAACCTCATATTCCATTTGGACACCCAATCCTCCAGTTTAATTAAGTCCCTCTGAAGAGAAGCTACATCTTGCTCTGATTTTATTACCTTACAGAGTTTAGTGTCATCTGCAAAAATAGAAACTTTACTCTCTAAGCCATCACCAAGGTCATTAATAAATATATTAATAAGGAGTGGTCCCAGCACGGAACCTTGAGGTACTCCACTTAAAACTTTTGACCAATTAGAAAATGTTCCATCTATCACAACTCTCTGTTCCCTATTCTATAACCAGTTTTTGATCCAAGTACAAATGTTGTTTCCTAGACCCAGTTACTTATTTTGGAAACCAACCTCTTGTGTGGCACTGTATCAAAGGCCTTTGCAAAATCTAAGTAGACCACATCTACTGTGACGGTGAGGAGGTGGTAGGATAGGCAAGCTAGAATTGGTGAATTTTGAGTGAGCGTTTGAAGGACTGAAGATTGAGGCAGAAGTCTTGGAGGCGAGCATGGGAGGAGGTAATGAGAGGTGAATTGAAGCGAAAGTCAGAGGCAGAGTGGAATGCCCAGGTAGGTATTTACCTTGAGATAAGGTCAGAGATTTAAGGGAGAGAAGTGTTGGTAAGGGCTTTGTAAGTGAGGGTAAGGAGCTTGAAATGAATTATGAAATGGGTAGAGAGTCAATGAAGAGATTTACGCATAGGAATAGCTGAGAAGGAGTGACAGGTAGAGCCAGCGCCACCATTAGGCAGCTTTAGGCAGCTACCGGCCTCTGGGGGGTGACACTGTGGCCGAGATGTCTCAGAATGAGACATTATTATGTAAATTATACAGGGGCCCGCACACCCGGAATATAGTTTTCGAGCAGACCTATGGTCTGCATTGCGGTACAGCATTCTCTAATCTGCCCGCCCAGGCTCTGGCAGCGTTGCTGAAAGTAGCACGAAAGAAGAAGCGCACAGGAAGAGAAAAGAAGAAAAGAGAAGAGAAGGTGAGAACATTTATATAAAGAAATGGGGCTACAAAACACAAGGGGGTGGGGAGAGGAGGCTACAAAAATGGGTCTGGAGAATCTGGGGGAGATGTGGCTGGAGAAAATGGGAGGGGGAGGCAAGGGGAATTACACTCAGAAATCTCCATGAGTTACAGACTATGGGGTCTGTATATTAAAATAGTGCAGTGACAAACCTTATGCATCATTGCAAATTGCAATTATGCATAATGAAGCACAGCTGTTATTCACCATGCCGCGGCTACTCTAGATGCCCTGACGAAGTCCCCCCTCCAGCGCAAACTCTAATTATTATTTAACGGCAGCGATAAAGCGCAATGCACATGCGCATAGCACTTCAATGGGTGAAGGATCCAGCGAAGCCGGAGAGACCTCAGATGGATCCCATAGAAAATGACAGGTAACGCCATCCTGGTGTTAAACGTTAAATAGATTATGGCAGGAGATTCATAAATTGTAAGATGGCCATTTTATGGAGAAAACTGTGGTTTTCTCTGTCTTAATGGCTGATCGCACTTTAATTTAAAGTAGAGCCTATTAATTTAAAAGAACTACAGAGTTGAGGAACCATTTATGTTTTTTAGCATTAGCCCACTATTTGGCTCTTTTCTGTTGGTTTCTATTAGTTTAATTAATTTTACATCTACAGATACATTAACAAATGCAAATAAATATAGACCGTGTATGTCATTTAGATTACCTTATTCTATTTATTTGCATATGTTAATGTATTCTGTAGATGTAATATTAAATATATTAATAGACAGCAACTGAGGAGTGCCAAGTAGCGGGCGGATCATCTGATTTTAAAGCCCCTGGAAACTAGGGACCAAGGCAGGGTACACGTACGTGATCTTAGCACCAAGTGTCTAAGCCCCTGAATGTTTTTTTTCTCCCACCATTACTGCATGAAAATATGCCCACATACCCTTGTGGGTAGCCCTAACCATATCCTCTATCTCAGGGTCATCACCATAGTGCAGCTTTTCTAGGGGGATGTGTAGGTTACTAGCGCATGGGTTCCTGTGGATATTTCTTCTGCTTTCATTATTTCTTAATTGTTGTTATGGTTTTGACCTTTATGCCTAACCCTGACTTAGGTTTTGCTCTTCACAATTTTGGCCTATTTTCATATTCCTGGTATGACCTCGACTTTTCCTGACGACCACTTTGGATTCTCCTTCGACACTTGCTCTGTCCGCTGTCACTGATTTCAACCCGACTTGTCCTTCCTCTCTACGTATACTCACCACTTACCCCGCTAAGAACTATATACAAGGATCATGACCTGCATGTTCCACGAAGTCTAGCCCACAAACACTGATGACGTGTTAGATTCCGCACTTCATAGTTCAGTTGTGTCAATCTTAGCAGGTACATTCTATCTTGGTGATTATTGTGACAGCAATGTCTGGTAACTATATAAATGCAAATTCTTATATCTCAAACTCACCTATAATAAGTGTTTTTATAGCATGTGATGATTGGTGGTATTATTCCCAGTCAATTCATTAGGTTCATAATATAGTATAAAAATGAAATGAAAAACTCTGTACTCTGTGTGGGTAAACAGTGTAATTTGTGGTAATTGAGATTGTGCTCACCTTATTTAGATGCGATACCAGCTAATAATGATTTGTAATGAAAATGTTTTCAATAGTGAAAATAATCCTCCATGGAGAAGTGCTCAAAAGAACAGGTCTGCACCAGTAGCATATCATTTACACCAGGTATGCGTCACATACATTTATGCCCATGTTTATAACCATTGTCCCTGTATCACGTATGTAAAAACAAAACTGCTTAAACACTCACACAAAAGCATAGTATATGCATGTGCAATGAAGAAAGCATCTATCAGCATCAGCAGAGCATTCACAAACAGCCAATTACAAGCAGTTTGCTATTGCTGGCGACCACCCTCATCCGCTATCTGCACCTGCAAAAAATACAGTTTGAACACGCACACATGCATCTGTGTTGAGGTCTGCATCTGTTCGCAGTTACCCGAACGTGATCCTATTGTTCTTACCACTAATCATCACATGCTATGAAAACATCTATTATATGTGAATTTTAGAAATAGGAATCTTTCACTTTTATGTAGGTATCATAAATTACACATATGATTTAAGGTATTGTTACTTCTGATATGTTAATAGTTTCCCTGAAAGTGCTCGACAGTTGGCATCAAAAACAGGTTATCTGGCAAGTCATTTGTCTGAAACCGCATACTAGGAACTGGGGCTAAAGCAAGGCCCAATCATCTGTGAGTCCTGGAGACACCAGAAGGTGAAGGTATGCCTGCTGTCTGGTCATACAATCTATGGTACCAACAGCTAAGATGACTCTCCTCTCCCTAAGTGGACATTAGATGAGGTGACTGGTCACATACACATTAGCTAATTGGACCGCTCGTTCAAGAGTTGATGTGCCACCTTTTATAGGATGGCACATATTGCAGCAATTGCTCTAATATGACAAGGCCTTTAATGCTTTTGATGCTAAGAGCCTCCCCCAACTCACCGAAAACATGACAACCAAAGATAATTGCAAATTCAATGTGCATATGAAAAGCACTCTAAGAAGTAATGCTAGTATTTCTAAATTTCACATTTGTAGGTTTCTCGGGTCAATGCAAACTTTGCCAGCAGAGCTAACTTGATCTCCGGGTACATCCCGCAGACTTCAACCAGACTTACTTAGATAATATAGCCATCTTTAGCAACTCTTGGGAAGAACACCTGGAACATGTTTCCATGTACTGTCCTGCATCTAAAAAGCAGGACTGACTATCCAACAAGTGCCAGATGGACAAGTCAGAAGTGTTATACCTGAGATATCATGTTGGTGGAAAAAAGATTAGGGGCTAGATTTACTAAGCTGCGGGTTTGAAAAAGTGGGGATGTTGCCTATAGCAACCAATCAGATTCTAGCTTTCATTTATTTAGTACCTTCTACAAAATGACAGCTAGAATCCGATTGGTTGCTATAGGCAACATCCCCACTTTTTCAAACCCGCAGCTTAGTAAATCTAGCCCTAGGCCTGAGTTGGCTAAAGTTGATTTCATCCTGAATTGGCCTTGGCCCTCCGTCTAGATATGAGTTTCGACTGTCGTGGGCACCCACAGCCACTATAGAAAGTTTGTAACCCAATATAGCACCATTTAAGCCTTTGACTGACCTGAGTGCTAAAACAAATCATGTGAAAAACATGTTGTGGTCCCCTAGAGCAAGGAGGGTTTCATGCAGTTGAAAGCAGTACTGGCAAGGCTATGGCAGCTCATAGCATAGTTCTCCTGGAAACTACTGGATCGGGAGATGGTAAATGCCACCAAATTAAAACAATACTTGGAAATTTTATGGGCTCTTAAGAAGCTTTATCCCTACCTTTATTGTAATAAGTTTATGGTGACCATGGACCATAATTCACTTACTTGGCTTCACCATAATGCTGGGGAAACTGGGTAACTGCTTAAGTGTAATATGGGCTTGCACCAGGTATGATAGGGCCCCAACTAATAGACCAACAGCTAGGCAGATGGGGGTGTGCAGCAATCCCAATTTACTAGCAGGCCAGGGCAAACCGATCTAGTCACCCAACATGTTGATAGCAGCTAAATCCATTGACATCCTACAGGTTAGTTACAAAGGTGTTCAAAATTATTAAAATGGAGGTCAAAGAGAGGTTAGAAGTGGTTAAAAAATTGTACTGACACTGCAGTGCTAGTATTAAAAAAAGGACCATGCTACATGGTGCACCATGTCTGTCTTAAACAAGCTACTTAACCAGCTATTTTTCTATCCTGGAATTGAATGAGAATTATTGGCAGATACTCTTAACATGGGGGGCACAGGAGTGGTCAACATTCATCACACTGCTTGGGCTACTTAAGTTTACAGTTATGCCCTTTAATTAAAAATACTCCAACCCCTCCCAGAGGATGATGGATCACATTTTAACTTTGTTATTTCCCACAAGAATGGCGACGATCACAGGAACATGGATGGCCTCTCTTGGCAGTAAGACCTTTCCCCAAGATCAAAATCATCATATGCCCCGCACCTCACCATTTGTCTAGAGGGAGGACAAGACGGACTCTGATCGGATTTAAGGGGGAGGAATTGTGACTAGACAGGGAGTAGCAGGCAATGTTAGTAAAGATTATGCCCATCTGGGACCCCCTCTCATTGGGAACAAAATGATATTGATTGCTATCATTAAAGGTATCAGGACTGTGCTGTAGCTGTCAGTCACCACAAACCGGAATCCCTGAAAAACCTAAAATCTACTAAAGTGTTAATTCATGGAGAGGACCACCACTCATCTCTGTCTGATGTGATTAAGCCGCTTTGTGGACTTTTTTTTAAATAAACTTTTTTATTGTTTTTTGTCGAGGTACAAAAATGAGAACCAACAGTAAATCAACAGGTGCTGTGGTACAGTGGTTATTAACAAGACAATATCAATGTACAAAAAATAGTGCTTAACTAGATGTGAGTGTACACCAAGGTTTTTTAGAGAGAAGATGAACAATGGAGAGGGTAAAATAAAGGGGGGGGGGGAGTATTTGGCAATTGCGGGAGTGGAGGAGAGATGGCAAGCAGCAATGACTCTGAAAGGAAAATAACATTAATGTGGTCATGATCCCTCCCAAAGATATTAGTTGATGCCAGTAAACAAGGGGTTAATGTATTGATGCATATGAGGGGGTTAAAGGGAAAATACATTAATATAATACTTTTAATAATCCATATTTGGGGAGATTTCGGCACCAATTTGTAATCAGTGAAACAAGCCACATGATATGTGTCATCGATAGATACATGCCCAGAAGCTATGGAGATAATGTATCTCGCTAAGGAATCCCATTGATGATGCCAATTGTGTGTACATATTATCTAGAGACTTCAGAGAGCCATCCTCAACACTGAATCCACATGGACGAAAGGTGGGGACCTAGGAGTAAATTTATCAAGCTGCGGGTTTGAAAAAGTGGAGATGTTGCCTATAGCAACCAATCAGATTCTAGTTATCATTTATTTAGTGCATTCTACAAAATGACTGCTAGCCCTAGGTAAATGTATCAAGCTAGGGGTAAATTTGATCCTTTTCCATATAGATCCAATAGCTTTTGCATATAAATCCAACAACTTTTGCCCACAGCCTCATCTTCATGCCGCTGCACGTCAGGTCAACATCTAATTAAATCCTTCCCTTCACTGATCTATGCTGCTATGCCGTTTTGCTTTTAACCCATAATTTCTCAGTTGCCTTCATTGTCTATGTGCGGTTTATCCGCATTGCTGTTAACCCATACTATTCCTTTCAAATTCAATTCCATTAATAATCTCCATTAACTCAATACTATGGATTCTCATGGTATTGGAAACATGTTGTGCATTGATAAAACCCTACCTAAACTGTAATTAACAGATGCAAAGATAGGAAAGATATCAAACACTCAAATAAAAACAACAGATAATAAAAAACGAATAATAAAAAAATGAATTCCTCCTTATATATTGTAAACACATATAAAAATAATAAGATATCATGGAGGAACTTCTAAAATATGCATATATTAGGTCCCTTATTCAATGGTAATGGAATAATAGGTGACCTAATTAAATTAAATAACATCCTGAATCTGATCCACATATATATATATGCCAGAAAGATCTGTGACCATGAATAGGTGACGCCATGAAGATGAGGCTGTGGGCAAAAGTTGTTGAAATTATATGCAAAAGCTATTGGATCTATATGGAAAAGGACCAGACTTGGTAGTTGTCAGAGGTACAACTACAGAAATTATTACATTTGGGCAGAGAGATTAATTTCTGGTGCACATAATTTTACCACGCAGCGGATAAGGTCTTAATTTATAGGACGGACCATTCGTTAACATAATGGGGAGTATTAGAAATTAATTAATTGGAGTCATTCTTTTTTCATTCCAGTATTGAATACAAAGTATATATTGTATGAGTTTTGTAATATGTATTTGGGAACTCAAGCTAAGGGAATCATTAGCGCATAAGGTTATAGGTGCTAATTAAACATTGAATCAGGGATTGGTTAATTTATATTTAAAAAGGAGGAAGTAAACACAACCCAGTATGCCTTGACAAAGATTGTGGAATCGAAACGTGTTGGATGGGGTGAACATCTCAGAAGGACAGTTCTTCCCAGGGGTTTTGTATCTGGCATAGCCGGCTATCCATGTACATAATTTATGTGAATGACAACAGCTTCTCTGGGGTAAGAGTCCATATGGAATGAGATGTTGAGAGGAACATTTTTATTCATGTTTTTACTATATGTTTTTTAAAATGACATAATAAAGCCTTTTTGATGAAAGAGGTAATGCACTATTAGTGCGTATTTTCCCATTTCTTTAACGTGCACCGGCTTGTGGAGGGAGCTTGATAAGGTACAGGTTGAAAGAACAAAAAAAGAAATATATGAGATTTCATGCTAATGATTAACAGCTTTCTTAGAATATAAGTAAAATTACTTGGAATTACAGAATGATTTTCAGATTTGCTTCGCATAGAAAGACATAAACAGTATGAGAGTTTCTCATGGAGAAGGTTGTTTAAATATTTTTTGTTTCCTGCACACCACTGGAGAGACTACACACAGTATTGACATTTTTCTGATATTACTCTAGGACTTTCATTTATTGGTCACTAGCGCCAATCCTGTTTGATTTGTGTGTTTTCATCATGCTATTGTTGACTTATTTGTGGATCAGAGTCTTAGCATAGGGGGCTGCTTAAGACCAAGTTCTGTGCTTATTTACCATCTAATTCTTTTTATCTCTTTTAATTTGTTTGCAAGCTCATCTTCTACTATACTCACCAGAATTTACACCTCTGTAAGGTGATTGGGAGGTTCCTTAGTGAATCCTAGTGCTCGATGGATCTTCTCAAGGATATCATAATTATGGACATACGGTCTCTAGCCAGGTCTTTTGCTAACTTCTTTTATATCTCGATTTTCAGGAAAAATTTAGTGAGGGGTTCCAGAGGGGTACATTCCTCACACGGATAAGCCTCCACTATTTTCGTCTTGGCAGCCTTTCTTTTTTCTACTTTTGATTACTGGGCATCTGCTCATTATTGAGGGGAAATGTATACATATACACGTTATTTCCTGATTATGAAGTTCTCTATTTAAAACTGCCCAAGGGCCAGTTCATGGTCTAGAAGTGTTCCCCTGCCCACGATAACAGGGCTTCTGTTTATGCAAATTCTTTCACCAACACCATAAGCAGAATTCCTCTTAGGTTTTTTAACAACGTTTTTATTGTTTCAAAATTTTGAATTAACAATTGAAACACACAATACAATATGCACATTCAGAAATGCATGTACATGTGTAAAACATGGTAAATAAATTGTAAATCTGCTTATATTCATTCAAAAAGAGTTGCATCATGATGTATCTAACATGTAGTACTAAGCACAACAGAAGAAGTAGCAATAAAGATTCGACAGATGTATCATCATATTACAAAATGAACATAATTCTCTATCCATCTTTATAGCGCTAGTCTGAGTGACAGGCCTCCAACCCACCAGGCCCTACATCTATGCTGCTGTTAAGAGATATCCTTTTGCTGTTTGCCAACAAGTCAAAATAATTTTAAAGTTAGGGGGAATTCCCTTTTTTATAAGGGAAAGTAAATAATCTATCCTACATCTACAGTCAAGTCCATAAATATTGGGACATGAACACAATTCTCATATTTTGGGCTCTATACACCACCACAATGGATTTGAAATGAAACTAACAAGATGTGCTTTAACTGCAGACTTTCAGCTTTAATTTGAGGGTATTTAGAGCCAAATCAGATGAACGGTGTAGGAAGTACAATGGTTTCTATATGTGCCTCCCACTTTTTAAGGGAAATTTAGAATGAAAGCTCCAATGGAGCAGGGACTGATGTGAATGAGTTCTCTGTACAGCGCTGCAGAATTAGTGCCGCTATATAAATAAAGGGTGATGATGATGATGATAGTTGTACAATAATTATAGCAGAACACTCTTTTTCTGTAAAAAAAAAAAGAAAAGAAAAGAAACAACAAATAATGAAGAGACATAGAAAAAAGGGGAAAAGAGACAAAGGGAAAAAAGGAGGAAGAAAGAAGGGGGGGCTCTCCAATGGACACAAGGTATTTTGAGGGGGTGCAGGTATCCCAAATGACAGATGGGAATGCAAACACCAGGGCGAACCAACTCCGGAGCCCAGTGCTAAAATAGCAGATTATGTGTCACTTTTGACAATTTGGAAGAGGTTGGAGGAGAGTAGCTTAAATTCTTTCTTTCAACTCCATCCAGCTAAACCAAGTGACCGTAAAATCTGAGTATGTGTCATTAGCAGAGAAAAAAATATCATCCATAGACATATAAAATTCAACTCTAGTGAGCCAATCTTTAATCATGGGAGGGGATCGGGACCTCTAACGTGTTGGTACAACAGCTCTGGCCATATTGTTTAAGTGTTTTAATAGCGACTTCTTATATTTTGAAGTAGGAATATCAGAAAGAGAAAGCAACCAGAAGCCGGGTTCTCTGGGGACCTCGTGCCTGACTATAATCTCCGAAAGTCTAAAAACTTTGTTCCAAAAAGACGAGATTCGTGGACATTCCCACCATATGTGCACCAATGAACCAAGGTCTCTATTACATCTCCAACAAACTGAAGTAATTTGTAAGTTTAATTTATGTAATGTGGAGAGGCACCTATACTATCTGGTCAACAGTTTGCAATGTGTTTCAACAACTGAAACGGTCAAAGAGCAGCTGTGGGTGTTTTGACAGATCTTGGACCAGGAGGGATGGGGACATAAGGTGTTAAATCCTGCTCCCAGGGACCCGTGTAGGAGGGTACTGATTGAAATAGGTCTTCCATTAAGATCTTGTACATTCCTGATATGGTATGAGTGGGAGTGGTGTTAGATAGACACATGGCCTCAAAATGGAATGGGTCTCTACCCAATGATCCAATGTCCCCGACTCAACTGATGTAATGCATCACCCAGATGTACTTCCAGTACTCCCCAGAGGGCAGAGAATATGAGGATTGGAGTTCCTGGAAGGAGCAAAGTTTCCCGTAGACTACCAGCTGGCCGAGGCTAACAATCCCTGCCTGAAACCATCTGTTGTACAAAGTTTTGGAGAGATGAGGGGGAAAGTTTAGGTTAGGCAAAATGGGGGACAGAGGAGATGGAAAGGCCGACATGCTCCTCCACAAGCAGAGTTTATTCCACACTACCAAGGTAGTTCTAATGGTGGAGTGGGCCATTTTAGGAAGTTTGGAGAGCCAGGGTAGAGCACAAAGTGGCATCTCAATAGAATAATTTTCCACATCTACCCACTGTTTGGTCCCATCTCCTCTAGTCCACTCCAAAACCCTATTCAAAGATATGGCCTGGAACATTGGCAATTGTACACCCCCTTGGTGTTTGTGTCTATACAGAATGGAATCCTTAAAGCGGGGTTTCCTACCCCCCAGACCTAAACACTGACTAATCTTTGCAGTACTTCTATGAATTGCTTAGGTATCTGGATCAGCAGAATTTGCATAATATACAGAACCTTGGGTAAGATTTTCATTTATATAATATTAGTTTTGCCGAACCAGTAGAATTTGGAAGAAGACCAAGACCCCAACTCCCTCTTAATTTTGGACAACAAAGGAGAATAATTCAGGCGGTCATTTGCTCTGGCGATGGAGACCCCAAGTGTGTGAAGATTGTCAATTAAATGGGAAGGCCGTCTCAAGGCCAGCGATCATTTGCTCTGAAGCTGAGATGTTAAGTGCAGTCGATTTAGAATAATTCATTTCAAAGTTATAGAGATGACCAAACCTTGAGAACTCAACCATCAAATTAGGAAGAGTGGTGACTGGTTTGGTAACAATAGCTAACAGATCATCTGCAAACAGAGCAAGACGATACTCCCTCTTTCCTACCTGGAGGCCTAATAGCCCTCGCCAGAGCCACCATACATAAAACAAAAATTAACGGAGACAGTGGACAACCCTCGCGAGTACCGTTAGAAATAGAGATAGATTCAGATAAAACACAGTTAAATCTGACCCTGGCTGAGGGGCATCTGTACAGAGCCAAGATCTTATGTAAACAAAAGGCGCCAATCCCCACGTGTCCCTGAACCTTTCTCATAAAACACCAGTCCACCTTGTCAAACGCTTTTCAGTGTCCGTAGACAGGAGGACTGTGGGAGTCAATGAGATGAGTGTATGAGTGTCACGGTCTGCCTCCGTCTGCTTTGCAACATCTCCCTTTTGAATGCTGCTTGCATCCTACAGCCCCCGTTTGTTTTGCACTGTGCTGTATTTGTGTTTATTTTTATGTGCTGCAGCAGTACCTTCATTCACCAGAGGTGCTGCTATTGTGCCCTACTTGTTTGTATCAGGGGTTAACCTGCCCTGTAATTATTCCTTGCACCTGGGTGTGTCCCTTCTTAAACCTGTCTCTCCCAGAAGTCATTGCTGGTTATTGTTGTCATCCTGATGTTATACTCTGAGGTCACTTCCTCCTGTGGTGCTCCTGGATCTATGCTGGGTGAGATCTATTTCAAGATACATACTGCTGACCTGTTTCATATGTGAACCTGGGAATTACCTGTGCATTTCCATGTATATGCTGCCTGGAATCTTTCCTCACCTCCCATTTACCTGCAACTGCTGAATATCTGGTATTTCTGCAAGCTTATGATTTCATCACCTGTTCATACTCTCTAGCAATAAACATTGTTTGTTTTTTCACCTTATCCATGCCTCCTTAGCTGTATTTCTACATTGATCCGTGACAATGAGATCTATAATTTTGGTTGTATTATCTCTCGCCTCTCTTCCAGGAACAAACCCAACCTTATCATTAGAAATCAGATTGGGGAGAAGGACCTTAAGCCTTTTCGAAATCAATTTGCAAATAATTTAATTTCTATATTTAAGAGGGAGATTGGGAGGTAGCTGGGACACAGTGTATACTTTATTTTTTAAAAGTGAATATATAGTAGGATAATATAGTACTATTATTGAGATCCCAACAATTCGCTGAGAGTGGGAGTCTACTATTTTTATAGTTCCTACTACTGCCCCAACCCCCCCTATGCCTGGTGGGAAAAACACATCAATACATATTTTGAACTATAGCAAGTTCTTCCTGCTTTAGAGTTTTACATGTTTATGTATAGCTCCATATTCACTCATGATGCAATGAAGACTCTGCTTTTTGTCTCTGAACTGTTAAAGTTTTTTTTTTTTAACAGTTCTCAACTTAAAAAAAACACATCTGTGTAGAATATTCACTGTACTTTCTTTCCCTGAAATCAAATATTTTTGACCAACATGAAAAGCAGATGATGTAAGTAAATATTGCGTGATGTAAAGTAACCAACGCAGAGACAAACAAAATTATTTAATTAAAGAGGCCACAGGCCTGACATAGTTTTCTTTTTAAGAGCTTTAGCAAAAAGCAGAGGAGAGATGTAATAGAAATATGTGACTCAACTCTCATCCAAAACCTTTTTTTTCAGCCCAATACATTTCGACACACTTGGAAGGAAAACCAAATAGAACGTAAGTGTGTAACTAGTTACTTATTCAACAGCTTTTAAAAGACATAACAATGAGACCACAATAAATGTTTGGTTAAAATTTGCTTTCAATCGGCATAGCTTATTCACGCATACATTAAATTGCATCCACAGTCTGCCACTGTTTGTAGGGTTTGTCATGATTAAAACAAGAATTGTTAGCTACCGTGTTTATTTTTAACAATAATTTTGAGTCCAAATTAAAAGGAGAAAAATATTCAAACTAAAACACAAAATGGGATGAGTAAGGTAACTTGGTCTCTAGCGTTTATTTTATGTTAACAATAAATGAAATGCTCCCAAGGATCCTCATGGAATAAAGATCTACTGTAAGTAAACAAACAGACTTCAATAATAGACTACACAATCAGTAGAAGTAAGACTATATTACATACAGGAGAAAAACAGTGAAACCTGATTCAGGGAAACTGGGACAGCCAAAATAATTGACACATATGAAAACTACTACCACTAGACTTTGAGGTCTAGAATGTAAATAATTAAATAACACTGCAATGCTGCCTAGCTGTGTAATCTGTATTCATCTACCACAGAATAAATGCAGATTTCACTGAAATGTATTGTTTTATATATATTTTGATAGCTACACACTGTGGAATGACCCAAGTATTTATATTTCTGTATTTGAGACTGTGGGCAATATTTCTAAAGCTAAAATGCATTTTAATTTGTATCCCTTTATTAATTTGGAATAATACACTTTGCCTTTCATGTATAACTACAGGATTTTATGTTAGTATTATTAATATTAGTATAGTTATTATTATATAACCCATTCAATGTTTATTCTATTGCATTTGAAACCTGTTTGTCCATCCATTTATCTTTGGGTTATCCTATTGGAGTAAACTAACTAGCTCTGTTACCTACTTTTTTTCTCATTTTAGATTATTTATTTTTTGTACTGAATACAAATTGTATACATCCCTAAACAATAATGTTAAATTTGCTTCTCTCCCACTTACTAGATCCAGATCGTAGTCTCTATTGGATTTCTGGCTACTAACCTTCTAAACTACTAAAATTTCTAAAACATCAACCTGACAATTTTAGGAAGCAAAGCAGGTTAAATATGCTTTAACCCCCAAAATATGATTGTAGTTCTACCCAGTCATTGAAATGTATGAACAATTGCTTTTCAAATAGCTATAATCAAACACAATGCAGGTTTATTTGACACATATACAATGGAGGACCCATTCTAGTATCTAACATGCTATTTAGAAATAATTCTAGTGACTATTAAACAATACACTATTATGACATATGTACAATACAGCGCCCATATTGTGACCTCTTTCCAATGCAAACCCTATTCTGGTGAGCAATTTATAACTATATAATGTAGCGCCATCCTGGTGAACACTGTACAATGCAAACCATACTCTGGTGAGCACTATATCACTATATAATATAGAGCCATCCTGGTGAATACTGTACAATGCAAACCATATTCTGGTGAGCACTATATCACTGTCACTCACCGAACCGTGAGTGCCTCTGCGCTGGTGCGTGGTTCTCTAGCCTTCCTGCCGGCGTCTGTCCTGAGCCGCGGCCATCCGCCATCTTGATGGACTGCGCATGCGCAGCACCCAAGAACTCTTATGACCTTTGCTTTTAATCTAATTGGTGGATCAGGCACCTCTCCCTATTTAAGGCACCTGTGCTCATTACCTCGTTGCCTGATCTTGAGTCTCATTCCCTGTGAGTCTCTGAAGGTGTCTCCTGTGTCCTGCTCGTGTCTTCAGTTTCCTGCTGATTACCTGCTCTACTCATCGGTGGTTCCCATACCCGCGACTGACTCCTGTGTCCTGCTCGTGTCTTCAGCTTCCTGCTGATTACCTGCTCTACTCATCGGTGGATCTCATACCCGCTACTGACTTCTGTATCCTGCTCGTGTCCTCAGCTGTCTGCTGGATTACCTGCTCTGCTCACCTGTGGTTCCCATACCCGCTTCAGCCGTTCAGCGCTCCTGCTGTGCCTGCATTTCCTCGTGGACAAGCTTCTCTACTCATCAGCGGTATGCTTACTTGCTATTGACTTTCAACTGTTACCTTGCATATCCGCTTAGGACAAGCTTCCCTACTCAGCAGCGGTATCCATACCTGCTATAGACTATTAGCTATAACGCTGCATATCTGTTTGGAGCAAGTTCCTCTGTGCTCTCATTGTATTCATACAATTATTGACTCTATTCATTCCTCCACTTATCCTTACCTGGACAAGTCCTCACCTCCTCACAGTGGTACAACTTGCTGTCCGCAGACCACTGACGCCTCCTCTACCTACCTGCACCTGGACAAGTCTTCTCATCACAGCAGTGGTACAACTTGCTGAACGCAGACCACTGACTTCCCGCTACCCTACCTGCACCTGGACAAGTCTTCTCATCACAGCAGTGGTACAACTTGCTGAACGCAGACCACTGACTTCCCGCTACCTACCTGCACCTGGACAAGTCTTCCCTTTACAGCAGTGGTACAACTTGCTGAACGCAGACCACTGACTCTCCCATTACCTTCCTTCACCTGCTCACGTCCAACCGGCTCTCCGTGGTTGAAACCTGCCTTCCACTATAGCTGCAAGTCGTTGACTTATCTAACAGTATAGCTGCAAGTCACTGACTATCATCAATTCCATTGGCATCCTCTCTCCATCTGCTGTTATATACGTTCCACTATTCACCCTGCTGCCAGAGGAGCGCTGTGCAAACTCCGCCCCTCTGGTAAGCATAGTCACCTGGTGAATCCTGGGCAGAACTCCTAGTGCCCCCCGTGACAATCACTATATAATGTAGAGCCATCCTGGTGAATACTGTACACTGCAAACCATATTCTGGTGAGCACTATATCACTAAATAATGTAGAGCCATCCTGGTGAATACTGTACAATGCAAAACATATTCCAGTGGCTGATACATGCTGTACCATAGCCCATTAATGACTGATATGCTGTACATATACCTTGCAATCTCTAGTGTACCTGCCCTACTGAAAAAAGTCTGGGTGGGAGAAATGTAAAATCCTGACACCATGGGAAAATGTTTTAAAGCTCTAAAATAGGATAGTTGACAGGTCTGCTAACGCTCATTGGTTATTGCAAGTGGACTAGCTCTGGAACAAAGTAAGAATAGCAATGCACTGCTCTCCGTTTGAAAAGATCCCACCTTCATCTCATTCCTGTGCCAGTGGCTGGGGAGTAAAGATCAGAGAGGTGGACACCCCAGGGGTTAGAAACTCATCCCACACACAACCACCTCTATTGACATTCTCCATGAAAGGGGTATTTTATTTTCCCTTTAAGGCAGTTTTCATATTCTACTTATTTCCACTGAACAGAGCTGAACTAATTAATAGGCATGTTAGGCCATCAAATGTTGAACCAATTTATCAGGGATTCCTACACTAGGGGGTATATTTACCCTGACTTCTCTACCCTGTACAAAGGGGAGTAGGGCATAAAAATAAAGAATACAAAGTACATAACATACACAGAGCATCATCATCATCAACATTTATTTATATAGCACCAGCAAATTTTGTAGCGCTTTACAATTGGGAACATTAATAAAACAATACTGAGTAATACATACAGACATAGAGGTAAGAGGGCCCTGCTCGCAAGCTTACAATCTATGAGACAATGGGAGTTTGAAACACACGGGCACGTGCTACATCATATTGCACATTGGACCAGCTAGAATGCAAAGGCAAAAGTACTGAGTGGGCTGTGTGATCAATCACACAGCAATGATGGTCAGAGTGTTGTTGTCTTGTGTCAGCTGTGTAGAGGTTGGTAATAGGGTAACCTAGGGAGATTAAGATGCTGGTTGAGGAATATCATAAGCTTGTCTGAAGAGGTGGGTTTTCAGAGAACGCTTGAAGGTTTGAAGACTAGAGGAAAGTTTTACTGTGCGAGGGAGGGAATTCCACAAAGTGGGTGCAGCCCGAAAAAAGTCCTGTAGCCAGGAATGGGAGGATGTGATGAGAGTGGAAGAGAGACGCAGATCTTGTGCAGAACGGAGGTGTCGAGTTGGGAGATATTTTGAGACAAGTGAGGAGATGTATGTCGGTGCAATTTTGTTGACGGCCTTGTATGTTAGTAGTCTACCCTGACTTCTCTACCCTGTACAAAGGGGAGTAGGGCATAAAAACAAATATTATAAAGAACATAACATACACAGAGCACAGCAGCATAACACAAATTAAAGACTAGATAGAGTACAGACACAAAGTATAGTGAACAAAAGGTAAGGTACAACACCAAAAGTATGAAGGAATAAAAGAGGAAGGCAGGCCCTGCTCGTGAGAGGCTACAATCTAAAGGGAAGTTTTCTCAGCACGGTGGGTTAGTTGTTAGCACTTTTGCCTCACAGCGCTGGGGTCAAGTTCAATTCCCGATCATCGCCTTATCTGTGTGGAGTTTGTATGTTCTCCCCTTGTTTGTGCGGGTTTCCGCCCACTCTCCAAAACATACTAATAGGTTAATTAGCTGTTATTAAATTGACCCTAGTCTGTGTGTGTTTGTGTTAGGGAATTTAGACTGTAAGCTCTATTGGGGCAGGGATTGTTGTCAGTTGTCTGTACATCGCTGCAGAATTATTGACGCTATATAAATAAATAAATCATCATCATCATCATCATCATGATGACCTCTGTACTGGGCTGCCTATTGAGCTTCTCTCCAGTCTCCTGCAAGTTACAGATCTCTTGCCACATGCAGCAGGGGCACGATTTTGTCTGTGAAAAAGACACTTTATATACCAAGTTTGAAGAACTGACATCCAAGATAAAACATGCATGAGAAACAGTTGTTAAGTGAGGGTGCTAGAATAAAGTGTACACAGTTACGTAGCAACTACTCTCTGCTATGTGTTAAATACTTAAATCAATGATGTGCAACTTGATACACTTTAAGGGTTCCATATGTGGCCCTCTAACATTCAGTACTTTAAAACAATACATTTAAAGAGACACCTATCTGTAATAACATATCACCATGTATTTTAATGTAAAATAAACAGTGCTATTAGCTATAACAAACAAAACTGACAATTCAATGTGACTCCACATAAAGCGCACCTCAAAATCCCCCACTCACCCCTCAATGGCTAATAACATTCTGCCTAAAAGATCCTTACATTTCTTTAATGAAGAGTGTTCCTTCTACCTTCAGCTGTTAGCCTCTGGTAGGAGGAACGCTGTTTTTTACACACCCTAACCCCATAGAGGCATTGGCTCTCTGTTGATCAGCCTGGGGTTGGTTTTCACGACAGCAGGGGGACCCAATGCTTGTGGTCAACTAGCTCTGGGGCTGGTTGAGGACATGAGGAGGGAAATTTGGCTGTTCAAGGCAAGGAATACCCCTGAAAATGTGCCCTTTCCATTCCATTTATCTTATTACAATAATCTAGCTAAGCAAAATTAAATATTATTTCTGCACTGCTCTGAAAAATTACTCTGTACTTTGCTAGGAATGTGTTCCCTAAATTCTCACTTCGCCAAATTTCAACCTTCTGCCTGTGCAAACGTCTACTTGTCCGCAATATGTGCCTCTTGCTCCACAAACCAATGCGCTCCGGCTGAAATCTAGGTGCGCTTGAGTTCCAAAACTGCATTTGTGCTGTGGAGGTATCATTTTGCAATTCATGAATTACCTCCTGTAGTTTTGGAAAATAAAATAATCTTTGTTATATGCAGGAAATGAATAGTCACTCAGATATACTTCTGCTGCACAACTAAAGAGGTTAACTTTGCATGATCTTTCTCCAAACATGATAGAAGATAAGGGCTGTATCACATACTTCATCATGCCATACATTTCTACTCACACAAACAGCATTTTCTTTTGGCAGAAAGGAACAAAATTTAGTAGGTGTTGCATTCAGTACCTGCCAGATTCTGTCCTAAATCTATCTTTAAACTGATAAGACAGGACGGGAAAGCATTAGTAGAATTTATTCTGTTTAATATTTTGATCTTTGTAGCAAATTATGAGGTACTGAATACCCTTGCACAAGTAATGCAAGTATATATATATATATATATATATATATATATATATACACACAGGATAGATTTTAACAAATAGCATTTTCTAGTTATTAAAAGTACATCACTTTTATATCACTTTTGTTATTTTTATCTGACAAGGATATCCACTACCATATATTCGTACTTGCTAGCACAGAATATGATTGTTTTGCTTCTGAAGATAAAATACTAAACAGAATAACCAGTTCTCAATTACTATTGTTATGTTAACTTAGAATGTTCTGTTCAAATTCACACACCTCTCACCAGGGACTGGTAGGGCATCTGCTCCCCAGGTCGGTCCCATAGTTGACTAACTTGGGCTGGGCCACTGGGCCATCTGAATTGTTTTCCTTAAAAATAGGCTGCTGAGTCGAGTCTTGCCTCCCCCGGCTATAATTTGGAAGAAATGGAGATGGGGAATTTGGGTACAAAAGCAAGGATGTCCCTTTAAAAGAAGTAGAAAGGTAGTGGATACCCTGTGAAATCAGAAAAAGTGACATCATCATCATCATCATCATTTATTTATTTATATAGCGCCAACATATTCCGTATCGCTTTACAATTGGGGACAAACATAGTAAACTAATAAACAAACTGGGTAAAACAGACAAAGAGATGAGAAGGCCCTGCTCGCAAGCATAACATGAATAAATAAAAATGGACAGCATATCCTCGCTTCCCCCCCCATTCAACTATCCCCACTACTAACAGTCTTGGTAGTTTCCACTAAAACAGGGAGGTGAGTATGGGGCTTCCATGTTAGAGGAGAGACCAGCCACAGACTAGACAGCCTGGGACTCAGTAGTGCCAGTATGCTTGTGATATGTCCCTAAAACCCTGTTCAATTTAACTAAAATAGTTAAAGAGAAAAACAATTTAAAAAAATCACACACACAATTATAAACTAAAGTTTACTGAAATAAATTTTCCAATCAAATATGAATGCAAATGGATGTAGACGTATATAATACAAAGGGTTTTATTTTTGCATGCAGTTTCATGATTTGTGTTTATAAATCACATGCAGTTTATAAATGCCAGTGGACAAGGATCCTCAAGTTGGTGCTGAAGGCTTTAATCCAGCAAACTCCAAACATTGTGCAAGGTACATTCTAAATATGACATACCCAGACACAAACTTCAGTCACAGTATGAAAGCAAATAATTAAAATCTGAAATAATTACATTTTATGGTCTGTAATCAGGAAACAAATTCTTACAGTGCAAATAGCCAAATATCATGAATCTAAATTGCAATGTTTATTTGGAATACTGCTTTAAAAGGTGTTTTTTTTAGTATTCATTTTAAGTGACTTCTCCTAAATATTATAAAATATTTGTACTGGCATAGGCATAGAGCTGAAATGCTCAATGCCTGGCAGTAGAAATACATTGGTGCAGAGATTTAGTATGGTCATTAAAAGTAAGTCTGTACTGTTATACTGCATACTAGTTTGGTTCTGAAAAATTACCAATACTATAGCAGCTAAGTGAGATTAAATAAACAGATGTTGAATTGTATTTTGTAAAATTGTACTAAAGATTTTACCACTGACTATCAATACAGTGAATCGCGCTTTGGCATTACACTAAATTAATAATATTAAGAATTTTAAAATGCATTGTTTAGAATTTAAGAAATGAAAAATTGGTACTGTCAGAATCAGGAATTCAGTGTTCGTCACTTTCCCAGTGATGTCACTACCTGGCTTCCCCTGTCTTAGATTGTGATAAGGTGAAGGAAGAACAGTACAAGGAATAGGAGAGAAGTGTGTTGGCCCACATTTAGTGTTCGTGAATTGGCAATAGTCTTTCCCATGCACTTAACTGAAATGCTGCTGTGAATATATATACACCAGAACAGACGGCACTGAATAATGACTTTATGCAAAATTGATGAAAAGGCATTTGCAGAAGCAGGAAACAAGATTATCAAGAAATGTTCTATTTGTGAGCTATTCTAACAATTCCAAACCAATCAAAAAAATAGTTGCGTGATTGTTGACCATTGTTAAAATATAGTACTAAAAAAAATCTAAACATTTTTAAAGTCCAAATATTTATTCCTTTAAATTTAAGTTAAAATACTAATTGCGTATCATGCATATTTGAACTTAATGAAAGACATGTACCCTATTATATCTAACTGTGACACAAAACTGTGTCCTGAAAAACTGAAGGTCACAATTCCCTGAGATCTGTCATAGCCTACACATAAAACTATGTCTAGAATACACAGTCCCATGTGCTAGGCACATTTAAACAAAGACTTATTTTGTGGAGACAGTCTCTTCCCTATCACACATTTACAATGATACACTATTTTCTCTGCAATCATCACAGACCTATACGGGTTTACATTGATAAAGTGGATTCAAATTCTAAGTTTTAATTAATTTCTAGGTCAGAAACTACTATACTTCCTGTTTAGAAAAAAATCACTTTTCGAAATATTGCTCAACCAGGCCGTATTTTAAGTTGGAAGATCCTATTAGCTATATTTTAGCCTTTAATGCAAC
This sequence comes from Mixophyes fleayi, assembly GCF_038048845.1. Lineage (NCBI taxonomy): Eukaryota > Metazoa > Chordata > Amphibia > Anura > Limnodynastidae > Mixophyes > Mixophyes fleayi. The sequence goes on from NC_134407.1 coordinate 18,992,743, forward strand.
CCTGAAGCTGAATAAATCTGTACAGACCTCAGGATTTTATAAAGTCCTGGTAAAAAGTCTCATGTTAATCTTAGTAATCAAACAGTTATTTTTTATCTGGCTTATGTTAAAATGGATAACACTGAAGTGTACAGATCCGAAAATTTGTTAACCAACAAAGAAAACACAGAACATATGCTATATGTGCTATTGAAAAGTGAGTCAACTCCAGTATATGACCCATGTGTAAATACATAATGCATCTGTGAAATATTAACAGAACTTAAAAACATTTAAAAATCTGTTCATTAGTGAGAAGTATGCTGGAATCTAATGAAGATCAGAAATACAGAGGTGGATTTTGCAAGACATAAGGAAAAGTGCAAAACTTCAGTAGAAAGCTGATCAATGGTAACATCCTGCATAGCAGAATTCCAGCCAAGGAGACAAATACTTCTGAGTGCTGGCAAATAAGGAGAAACTCTATTTCAAGGGTATAGCCATGGAAATTAAAGAGGTACACGTGGCAGGCTGAAAGCAAATGACTAAGGCTGTAGAAATGTGATGGATATGAATGGCCTTTCACACTATTTATTCAATATGCAAAAAATAAAATGCGATAGGCAACATTGCTGAACTACAACTCCCACAAACTCATTTCACTGCAGTCCAATTGGGGACCTAGCAATAGTTGTTGAGAGTTGTAGATAAATAGCTTTTATGTACACAGTGAAAATTTGCTGATATAGACTCATTATACAGTTAGTTACGATAGTATCGTTAAGGGAACACTGCACAAATAGCAAACTACATGTGCAGCAAGGCTTGAATTCCACACACTGTAAGCGATACAGATCCCTATGGCCTGGAACGAAAAACTTATATTTTTTTCTGCATCTGGTCCTAATTTACCTGATAAATTTAGTAAATCATTTCGTCAAATCATCTTTCAAACTAGAACACTGAGATCTATTTATTAAGATTGAAAGAATTATGTAAAATCAACATACTTGCATATAGCATATTTAGACAGTGATATAGACAATGGGCCTCAGCTGGAGTTAGGAATAAATACCACTAGAAGGTACAAAGCTGTGTTGCGCTAAAGACAGGGTTATTAAGTGTAACACCCCCCCTAGTGGTGTTCTAGTAAAACAGTGAATACAGGAGGGGTCACCTAGAGGATAAGCTAGAAGTTTATAAAAAGTTACATAAACTGGTTACCATGGTAATAACCCAGCCCAGCCTGTGAGACTGAGTGAAAGGAAGGAAGGGCTGTCAGAAAGGGGGGAAAAAGGAGATAGAGAGAAGATAGAGACAGGAGAGGAGAGATGGTAGCTGGGGACCTGGGAGAGAGTGGGGTGAAAGCTCCCAGGCTCCCCCAGCATTGCCTGGCTGTCTGAGCGTGGTGACTGAGCCAGGGCAAGGAATGTGTGCCCTGGATGAGGGGGAGAACTCTATGTCACTATAGAGAACCCAAGGAAGAGGGGGACACTTCGCATGGAAGAGGCCCTGGAGTGAGGGCTGCTACAAGAGGCAAGGTAGCTGTAGTGTCAGATCCTAAGGCTGAGAGTACACAGAGTGATGTGTCAGAGCACAGGAGACATCATCCCCGCAGAGGAGGGATGAGCTGCAGTTGAGAGGTACACAGCGTGTGTCAGAGCTGCATGGAGAAGAAGCTGTCTGCCTGTAAGCATCCATGTGAGTGCCCCTGCAGAGGAGGGTGATCTGCAGTGAGTATGGAGTGCAAGAGACATGTAAATTATGTTATTTAACATCTGGATAACATTAAGAACTGTGCTGGAGAGAGTAAGGAGATGTATATATTTTTCTTTATTGCTGCAACCATTATGATTATCGTGCAGGAGGAAGAGGAGTGTAAATAAAAGTTCAGTTTGTTATAGAGATGGTCTGGCGCCCAAATTATTGTGACTTCTATTACACTGCACCAAAGTGACATCCCCTGTGTCCCACTAACTACAGAGAAACACGCAGGGACCCCCTGATCATTTACACCCATGCCCCTCAGCTAGCCAGGGCTTGAGAAGGAGGTGCACTGTGTACCCTTTGCACATCACACTACACACAGTGACAGGGGGTTACATAAGAATGCACAGAAAGATTTAGTTGGGAGGGGGGCGCATCCTTACCGAAATCTTGTTAAAGTAAAGCTGCCCAGAATTTGTGTAGATTAATATGCATAAGTAGGCAGTATTTTCCCTGTATGCAAATACAGAACAAAATGGTTTCACAACATGGTTTTTCCAGGTGCAAATTTCCATCCTTTACCCGTTAGCTGAATTTGCTCCCAACTCTAAATGAGAACCATAGCGAGGATGAAAAAAAAAATCCTTCCTAACCCCATAAGGCAAAAATGAAAAAACAAGAGTTGCGCAAGATCTCCTTTTTTTAATTCAATACATTAAAATAAACATGTATATCATGTAGAATATATGCACAATATAGAATGCATTAATAAAATGAATAGACCTTCAAGCAAGAATTAAAACACAGGTAATATTACAAATGACATAGTTATTTATCATAAATTGCAGTTGAGCCTAAGATAATAATCGGCATAAAGTAATATCCAACTGGTATGTTATGTTTACAATGACCAGATTAATTGATAAAAATGATAAAAATAACAGGGATATCCCACATTGGTGTTTAGACAGTCATACATGTATTTTTTGAGTATGGAATCCACAAAGTAACATGGACAGTGATCTAATCGTGAGGGATCACATGTATATTGCAGTCCAGAGTAAGATTAAATTTCCTCGGATATATACCCTTCAGGGTTAAACAACAATTCACTCAATGTAGAAAGATGTAGCTCCTATATTGCAGTTGCAATTATATAATATGAAATCCACGGAAAAGTTGGTAATTCAGGCGACTGATGCTAATCACGGGAATGGCACTTAGAAAACAACTTCTTACCGTCTGAGCGGCTAAATGGTGATAAAAACACGTACCCCTGATAATTCTGCCTCCAGAATAAATGATAATATGCTCTTATCCGGTAACTGAGGCTAATAATGGAATCGGCACATAGTGAACAGTTTCTTACCGACTATGCGGTTGGAATGTAATTGAAACACGTACCTCCGATAATACAGCCTCCAGGGAGAATGAAAATAACCTCTTGTCCGGAATAGAGGTAGAACAATATTAACTTCTTACCGTAGGAGCTGTTGTTGAAAGTGTGTTACATATCTTCGGTGTGCACCAATTCAGATGTCCGGATAGAAAACACTTTGCATAAAGGAAAGTTCCATGTGAATAGTAGAGTGATAGCTTGTATCAATAATCTCTGGATGATAGGCAGCAAACAAAGCGACGCGTTTCGTCTGTATACCAGACTTTCTCCATCCTTTACCCGTTAGCTAGATTTGCTCCCAATTCTAAATGAGAACCATAGTGAGGATGAAAAAAAAAACTCCTTCCTAACCCCATAAGGGCCACAGGATTAATTCTCTGGATACATTACTCAAACTAATGTACTAGTTGTTACTAGTTATTAATACTGATACCATTCCTTGTAAGGTAAAGTCAATATATTTAATCTGATATTACCAACCTCCAGACTAAAGTATTGGTGCTGCAGGTTGTCAGGGACATGGCAGAAATGCGTGGAGGACGGAGTTATGAAGTTAACAGTGTTATTATGTGGGTTTTTTTACACACTTTCATTGATTTACATCACGCATGTGATACATAGGGAAATATTGTAACAAGTGCTACACTAGCTCTCCACCTTGTCTTTGAGCTTTGGAGTAATACTGTTACAGAAATTTGGATGTTTCTACATCTCAAGTGTGACGTTTGTAGGGATTTTACATTTCTTCTGTTGTGTGGGTAAAGAAAGAAGGTATTTATTTCTGTGCTCTATCTAACGTACCTTTTTGAATCCTACTATGGTAAAACTAATACAAAATATACAGTTAATATTAAGTGCTCAAAACTTAACATAAATAGAGAACAGGAGTATACAGGAACAAAGTTGAGATGTACATGATTAGCTGTCTGAAATTATCTTGAAGAGACGGACTGAAACAAAAATGACTCTCCCAATGTAGTTAACAAATGAATTGTAGGCTATAGACAGGGAACTTATTTATATACTTACATTTAATGTGTGTTATACTAGAAATATTTTTGTTAATAGTAAAGCTTACTCTCTTCTTAAGACATGACTTAACCACTGCCTGGTCGAGTTTCTGTTTGATGTGCCCAGCCATGAGCTAAGTAGCTATAGAGTGCCACATTTCTGCAATGCTGCAGCAAACAAACACAAAGAAAACTACAGAGAGAGGTAAGTGCCTGTGACTGGCAAAAATAGTGATAGTGCATAATCCAGGTAGCCCGTAACCTGCTTGTACAGCCTGAGCTGCCCAGTAGCCTCAGATATATTCTGGGCAATAGAAGCTGCATTGTACTGAGACCCTATTACATGGAGACCCGCCACTGTACAGACATCAACACCATGCACAGAGAACTTGGGGGTTCTCTGCCAAGCTCTACATAACTGTTCCTTTCAGGAGGTACAGTGTCCTCTACTCCGGCTTGAAATTTCCATTTGACGGTTGTGGGTCATTTCAGAGCTATGAGCTATGAGACACACACAGTAGAGATGCTTATAGCCCTAAAAAAGTTTTTAAACCTCTGTAAACTTAAGTGGTGGTTCTGGGCAGAAGTGGATTATACTACTATTAGTGTAATGTGTGAGAGCAGATGTGCTGGCAAGTGCACCCATTATCTCTGTTGCCACATGCTGGCACATAGCTGCATATGGAGGGATGTAAATATAAATGGAGTAATCAGTGCTGCTCTATGCCCATATGCTCATGTAATTCAATGCTGCCACTAGGGAAATGTTTGGGAGTGAAATCCAAAAACTTCAAAATAAATCAAAGATATGTAAAAATTGTATCCCAAAGCGCAATAATATGTAGTGCAAAAATAAACTCTAAGGAGAATGGTACACTAACTATAAATGGTAAGCCTAAAGATGGAAAAATAAAGGCCCTGATGGTAAGTATTCTCAAGTGCCATTTTGCTTACCTTTGCCTGCTAAGGTAGGCAAAATGCACACGTCTGTTAGTCTGAGAACTAGAGATGGGCGGGTGCGGTTCTCCGAGAACCGAACCCACCCGAACTTTGGGTATCAGAGTACCGAGCTGAGCAGCTCGGTACTCTCCCGCCCGTTCCGAATCCAAATCGAGGCCGAACGTCATCGTGACGTCGTCGGATCTCGGGGCTCGGTTCTCGCGATACTTCAACTTTATAAATACACGCCTCCACAGCAATCCATCGCCATTTGACAGAGGGAGAGAGCAGGGTGTAGTCATAGGCTAATTAGAGCAGGGACAGAGAATACAATATTGTTCTTGCAATTGCTCTAACCAAAATCGCTAGTGCAGAGAGGATCTTAATATTTAGTATATAGTGCAGATCTTAATATTTGGCACTCCCCAGCGCTTTTGGGGTGTCCCCGATAATTGTGCATTAATATTTCTGGCTGTCAAAAGTCATATCTGTCAGCAATATATACTAAATAATTTTTAGCACTCCTCAGTGCTTTTGGGGTGTCCTCCCTAATTGTGCATTAATATTTCTGGCTGTCAAAAGTCATATCTGTCAGCAGTATATACTAAATAATTTTTAGCACTCCTCAGTGCTTTTGGGGTGTCCTCCCTAATTGTGCATTAATATTTCTGGCTGTCAAAAGTCATATCTATCAGCAGTATCTACTAAATAATTTTTAGCACTCCTCAGTGCTTTTGGGGTGTCCTCCCTAATTGTGCATTAATATTTCTGGCTGTCAAAAGTCATATCTGTCAGCAGTATATACTAAATAATTTTTAGCACTCCTCAGTGCTTTTGGGGTAACCTCCCTAATTGTGCATTAATATTTCTGGCTGTCAAAAGTCATATCTGTCAGCAGTATCTACTAAATAATTTTTAGCACTCCTCAGTGCTTTTGGGGTGTCCTCCCTAATTGTGCATTAATATTTCTGGCTGTCAAAAGTCATATCTGTCAGCAGTATATACTAAATAATTTTTAGCACTCCTCAGTGCTTTTGGGGTAACCTCCCTAATTGTGCATTAATATTTCTGGCTGTCAAAAGTCATATCTGTCAGCAGTATCTACTAAATAATTTTTAGCACTCCTCAGTGCTTTTGGGGTGTCCTCCCTAATTGTGCATTAATATTTCTGGTTGTCAAAAGTCATTTCTGTCAGCAGTATATACTAAATAATTTTTAGCACTCCTCAGGGCTTTTGGGGTGTCCTCCCTAATTGTGCATTAATATTTCTGGCTGTCAAAAGTCATATCTGTCAGCAGTATATACTAATTTTTAGCACTCCTCAGTGCTTTTGGGGTGTCCTCCCTAATTGTGCATTAATATTTCTGGCTGTCAAAAGTCATATCTGTCAGCAGTATATACTAAATAATTTTTAGCACTCCTCAGTGCTTTTGGGGTGTCCTCCCTATTTGTGCATTAATATTTCTGGCTGTCAAAAGTCATATCTGTCAGCAGTATATACTAAATAATTTTTAGCACTCCTCAGTGCTTTTGGGGTGTCCTCCCTAATTGTGCATTAATATTTCTGGCTGTCAAAAGTCATATCTGTCAGCAGTATATACTAAATAATTTTTAGCACTCCTCAGTGCTTTTGGGGTAACCTCCCTAATTACGCATTAATATTTCTGGCTGTCAAAAGTCATATCTGTCAGCAGTATCTACTAAATAATTTTTAGCACTCCTCAGTGCTTTTGGGGTGTCCTCCCTAATTGTGCATTAATATTTCTGGCTGTCAAAAGTCATTTCTGTCAGCAGTATATACTAAATAATTTTTAGCACTCCTCAGTGCTTTTGGGGTGTCCTCCCTAATTGTGCATTAATATTTCTGGCTGTCAAAAGTCTTATCTGTCAGCAGTATATACTAATTTTTAGCACTCCTCAGTGCTTTTGGGGTGTCCTCCCTAATTGTGCATTAATATTTCTGGCTGTCAAAAGTCATATCTGTCAGCAGTATATACTAAATAATTTTTAGCACTCCTCAGTGCTTTTGGGGTGTCCTCCCTATTTGTGCATTAATATTTCTGGCTGTCAAAAGTCATATCTGTCAGCAGTATATACTAAATAATTTTTAGCACTCCTCAGTGCTTTTGGGGTGTCCTCCCTAATTGTGCATTAATATTTCTGGCTGTCAAAAGTCATATCTGTCATGCAAAGGATGGTGGAGGGCCTATCAGGGATTAAACTGTATTTTTCATAATTTTCACTAATAATGTTTGGGTGTAATATACACCCAAAGACGAGTGCTCAATTGCTAAGAGTCATTGATGGAGAGGAAGACAAGCAGGCTTGTCTGTAGAATTTGCAGGCAAATTGTGCTGCGTTTTATAGGTAACACCCAAAGAGAAGAGCTCCATTGCTCCATTGCTAATTGTAATTGCTGAAATAGAAATAATAGGGCTGACAGTCTTGGTCTAAATCTGCAGTTACATTTTATTGTACCAAAGCTCACTGCGAAACTGGAGAGGTGGCAGGGTTTAGTGATAATCTTCCTCCAACAATACTAATTCATCCCAATATCATAGAAGTCTGTGTAGTATGATGTAATTGCTGATAATGGCCTTCCAAAGGGAATGACTAGTTGATTTTAGGGCAGAGCTGTCACGATTTTTGGGCAATTCTTTTACAGCACAGTAAATATCAAAATGTTGAGCGGACTCATCTGCATCACCAATGGGTGTCTTGGGAAAGCAATTTCTTTTACAACAAGCAGTTGCCAGAGAAACTGAAGGAGAAGACGTCCCAACAAGATGTTGATAAGTCTGGGATCCTTGCAAAGAAAATAAAGTATTTAATCTACAATTAAAATATAGTTAGCACATTTACTTTGTTTTATTGCACACTATAATTTTATGTAGCACCTTTTCAAAATCTATTATTAAGACAATCACTTGACTCAAGCTAACCGTGTCTGCACTTTCTTCACAGGTAACTACTTCGCTGGACTAAAGTATATTCCCCTCAAATGCTAGTCTTCTTGCAGCTGCTGCATTCTCCTACATGCTGTTGCAGAAACCACAAATTGACCCTAAATGTTTATGGACACAAACAGCATCTCCTGCATGTCATTTTTCAAAAGTTCTGTAACACCAAGTTGATAGTGTGTGCAAAACAGGAAATGTGATGGAATTCAACCCCGCTGTAATGCTGGACCATTATTGGGGTCGTAATCAGAAATGACATATCCTCAGGAGACTCCAAGCAAGATTAGCCATCTTTCAATGACATCCCTTAGTTTTTGGAACAGTTTGTCAGTTGTATGCCTCTTAGTGAAGCTGCTGATACACAGAGTAGCCTACTTCTCAAAAATGTGATGTACCTGGGTACATGCTGCTGCTGTCCATGCTGGGGAAGGCGAAAGACCAACCCAGTGGGCTTTCACAGTCATATAATCTTTTGTTTGCCCAGTTACGCTTGTACACATATCTGTGGTTAAGTGTACAGTGGGTAGAATACAATTTTGTCACCCAATAATGACATTTTTAGGAACTTTCCGGTACAGGAGAGACTAAGCTTTTCTAGTAAAATGGTATAGTGATGACATTTGCTAACAGGGACATAACACCTCAATTAAATGTCTTAAACCAACTGTATTAATAGTGGACATTGGACACAGATCTAACACTAGCATAGTACCCAGGGCGTCTGTGATCCGCTTTGCGACTGGGTGACAGGTTTCATTCTTGCTTCCTCTTGCAGAGGATTGTTTAACTGCCAATTGTTGGGGGGGGGGGAGATTGCAGGTGCTGGGATGTAGATGAGAGAAGGGAGGTAGATTATGCTGGAATGCTTGTTGTTATTTTTTTTTTAACCGAAGTTTCTGATTTTCCCAACAGTTTTCCAATAACTCGCTGAAAAATGACGAAACATGGATGAGGATCCCAGATGGTTAAGGTCCCTACCTCTACTGAGTGTGGCTTTCAAAATGCTACAAATGGATAGACAACTCTTGCCAGGATTCGTGTAA